>NC_058133.1:230256029-230272804 GCF_016433145.1 Gracilinanus agilis | reverse complement strand
AAGGCAAATTTAAAAATTATAAGTTTTCTTTCTTTCCCCTCTGTATCTTATTTACCTTTTCATGTTTCTCTCGATTTTTGTGGTTGGATATCAAACTTTCCATTTAGCCCTGGTCTTTTCTGTGCAAATACCTGGAATTCTTCAATTTTGTTGAATGCCCATACTTTCCCCTGGAAATATGTAGTCAATTTTGATGGGTAGTTGATCCGTGGTTGCAGGCCCAGCTCTCTTGCCTTTCTGAATATCATATTCCAAGCCTTGTGATCTTTTAGCGTGGAGACTGCCAGATCCTGTGTGATCCTGATTGGTGCTCCTTGATATTTGAATTGTTTCTTTCTGGCTTCTAGTAAGATTCTTTCCTTTGCTTGGAAACTCTTGAATTTGGCAATTATATTTCTGGGTGTTTTCTTTTCTTGATTGAATGTCGCAGGTGTTCTATGAATCCTTTCAATGTCTATATTGCCCTCTTGTTGTAGGACTTCAGGGCAATTTTGCTGAATTATTTCTGTTAGTATGGAGTCCAGGTTTCTATTATTTTCTGGTTTTTCTGGAAGACCAATTATTCTCAAATTGTCTCTTCTAGATCGGTCTGTCACTCTCTCATTGAGATATTTCATGTTTCCTTCTATTTTTTCAGTCTTTTGACTTTGTTTTATTTGTTCTAGTTGTCTTGAGAGATCATTAGCTTCTAGCTGCTCAATTCTAGCCTTTAGGGACTGGTTTTCAGCTATAATCTTCCGGTTTTCGGCTATGATCTTCTGGTTTTCGGCTATAAGCTTCTGGTATTCCTTTTCAATCTGGTCATTTCTGGTGTTCAATTTGCTTATCAGTTCATTTGGTTTCTGAGCCTCACTTTCCAGTTGCAAGATTCTACCTTTTAAACTGTTATTTTCTTGCTAGATCTCTTCCATTTTCCTCAAAATCTCAGTTTTGAACTCTTCCATAGCTTGTGAGGAGTTTTCCTTATTTGAGGAGGGTCCGGATGCTTGTTTGTTCTCCTCCTCTGTTTGCTCGGTTGTCTGGATTTCACTGTGTAAAAGTTGTCGAGTGTTAAAGACTTCTTTTTCTTGTTGTTAATCTTTCTCTTCTGAACTTCCTGAGACTGGGTAGCCATCATTAGCCCAGCAGCTTCTCAGGTTTATCCTTGCGCTCAGGGTCTGTCCGCAGTCAAGCCACCTGGTGGATCCCCTTGCTTGATCCTCTGCTGGAGGTTTTTTTTACAAGTCTCAGGGCGCTGCTTTCACAGTCGTACACCCGTCCACGCTGGTTCCCCACTCAGGGTTTCAGAGCTTTAGCTCGTGGCTGTGTCTGCCTCCACCCACGCCTCCTAGGAGCCTGAGCTCTGAGCCTGCCTGAGCTCTGCTCCCGCGCTCTGCGCCCTAAGCCCGCGCTCAGATTTCGGATGCGTTCTTTGACTTTTTGGGGTCCCAAATCTTGCTGCTCTCAGGAACAGGCCCCGGAGCTGCCAATGACTCAATGGGGGCCCCAAACTTGCTCTATTTCTTTTTAGCTGGCTTCGGTGCTGTAGGTGTTGTGTGTGGAGGGGGTGGGGGTGGGGTGGTTGCTCAGCCCGCGATTTAGTGAGAGCTGTTTCACCCCTTTATAGCATGGAAATGCCTCGATTCCATGTACCTTCCACGCTGTGCCCTGTTGTGGGGTTCCTCCGTTCGTCTGGACTTGTTTTTATGTTCCCTTGAGGAGTTTTGTGTGTTTCGGTCAGGAGAGGTTAAGAGCTGCTTCTTACTCTGCCGCCATCTTGACCCGGAACCCCTGGATATCTTTTAATTGTCAGGAATGTTTTCTTTATATAAAACTTAAATCTGTCTGTCTGCAACTTTTTTCCAGTTCATACTTCCCTGAAAAATATTATGACCATTCTCCAAAAGCTCTTCCTTCTCTTCTCCTCTTAATCTCCTGTCACTGAGATATTTCCTCCACTATCTTCTCCTATCTTTTTGTATCAGATGAAAAGGTAGTCCTCCTTGCCAAGTTTATTCCCTCTATCTGCCCCTTTGATCCCATTCCCTTATGTCTTCTCTAACAGATTGACTACACTATCATTCCATTTCATTCTCATTTACCCTAAATCTTTCCTTGTCTACTGGCTTCCTAACTGTTGCCTACAAATATACTCCTATCTTTTTCATCCTCAAAAAACTTTTGATCCTACTATTCCCTGCTACCATTGTATATCCTTCCTCTCCTCAGCTAAATTCCTTGAGAAAGCTTCTACAAGTGCTCCCACCTCATCCCTTCCCACTCTGTCCTAAATCCTCTCCAGTCTGGCTTTCTACCTAATGATTCAACTGAAATTGCCCTCTCCAAATTTACTAATGCTCAACAACAATCTAGCAGCTAATTTTAAGTGCCAGGCACTGTGCCTAGGCCCTGAGAATTCACATACAGAGTATGAAAGACTTTACTCACAAAGAATTTACCTTCTCATAGAGGAGAGAAGTATACAAGTAGTGTGTGTCTGTATACACACATTCACATACATACACATATATAAAATCAAATATAAAGGGAATAAATACAAATGATACCTAGCAGGTTAGTACAAGGTTACTTGGGAGAGAGCACTAGCAATTACTGGGATCAGGAAAGGAAGAGAGGGCCTCTGAGGTGGAGGGAAGGAGAGATCACATTCTAGGTATATAGGAGAACTAGAGGAAAAGTGAGGATAAATAAGTAAGAAACAGAGAGGCCATGTGGGAGGTGAAATAAGGCCTAATGAATCTGGAAAAATAAGTTGGGGTCAGGTTGTGTAGGGCTTTAAATGTTAAATTGAATAATTTATATTCTATTCTAAAACAGAGATTCTTAATCTAGGGCTAATGAACTTAAAAAAAATCCAGATAACTGTATTTTGATAGAATCTGTCATTTGTAATGATGTGTACTTTAATGTATTTTTAAAAATTCTGAAAAGGCTTCACGAGACTGCCAAAAGGGATCTATTAGACAAAAAAAGGTTGAGAATACTTGCCCTGTGTTTCCAAAGGACCAATGATGAAAAATGCTATTGACTTCCAGAGGGAACTGATGAACTCTGAGTACAGATTGAAACATACTTTTTAACTTTCTTTGGCTTGCTTTTTTTTTTTTTGCAACAGAGATATAATAGCTATCATATAGCTTGCCTTCTCAATGTATGGGGCTAAGGGTGGAAGGAGAGAAAAATTTTGCAACTCAAAATTAAAAAAAAAAAAAGAAATATTAAATAAAAAAGGGAGGGAAAAAAAGGAATGGCTGCCCTAGTTGCCTAGGAAGCCATTTGAGTTGATTGAATAGGGGAGTGACACAGTAGTATCTATACTTAAGGAAAATTACCTTGGCAATAGAGAGTTTAAGATGGATTAGGGTGGATAGAGAGTTGAGGCAGGCAGATCAATTAGGCTGATGTAATATAATATAGATGAGAGGTAATGAACCTGAATTAAGGTAGCAGCTGATTAGAGGGAAAGGATCAAATGTGGTAGAAGAAGAAATGGCAAGGTGTGGGAACCAACTAGACATGTAGAGTGAAGGAGAGTGAGGAATCAAGAATAATGCCAAAATTATGAATCTGGGAGACTGGAAGAATGGTAGGGCCTTCAGTAGCACTAAGAAAGTCTAGAAGAGAGGAAAGATTTTCAGGAAAGATAATGAGTTCAGTTTTGAATATGTTTCTGGGATAACCATTTGAAATGTCCTCTATGTGGTTGGTGATGTGGGACTGAAGCTAAGGGGAGAGACTGAGACTTGATATATAAATCCAGGAAGTATCTGCATAGAGATGATAGGTAAACCCATGGAGGCTCACCAGATTAACAAGTGTAATGAAAGCGTAAAGAAAGAGACTGGAAAGGAACCCAGAGAACCCTTGAGAACAGCTACAATGAAGTTGTGTGATGTGATTGAGGAGCCTGCAGAGGAGACTAAGAAGGAACAGTTAAGACAGGACAGTGTTGTGTTCCAAAAATTAAAAAGAGAGTATTCAATAGTATCAACTGCTATAGAGATGTCAAAAAGGATGACAACTGAGCAAATAAAAAAAAGCTATCAGATTTGGCAGTTAAGAGTTTGTTGGTAGTTGTTTTTTTTTTTTTTTTTTTAAATTTTTAAACCCTTAACTTCTGTGTATTAGTTCCTTGGTGGAAGAGTGGTAAGGGTAGGCAATGGGGGTCAAGTGACTTGCCCAGGGTCACACAGCTGGGAAGTGTCTGAGGCCAGATTTGAACCTAGGCCAGTCTCTAGGCCTGACTCTCAATCCACTGAGCCACCCAGCTGCCCCTGGTAGTTTTTGATATAGCCGTTTCACTTGAGTGAGGTTAGAAGCTAGATGGCAAAGGGTTAAAGAGTAAGTGAGAGTGGGAAGAGGAAATGGAAGCAATAAGTATATATAGTTTTTTTTGAAGAAGTTTAGCTGATCACACAAAGAGCTAAACAACTAGAGAAGTATTAGTACTTATGAGTAGGCCAACCCAATATAGTAAAAATGATAATTCTATCAAAATTAATTTACTTATTGTCATACCAATTTAAACTACAAAAGAATTATTTTGTAGATCTAAAAATGATAACAAAATTAATCAGGAAGAACAAAAGGTCAAGAATATCAAGGGAATCAATAAAAAAAAAATATGAAGGAAGGTGGCCAGTACTGGGCAGTACTAGTTTTTTGGTTTTTTTTAAACCTTTACCTTCTATCTTAGATCAATACTATATATTGGTTCCAAGGCAGAAGAGTGGCAATGGAGGTTAAGCAACTTGTTCCTGTCACCCAGCTGGGAAGTGTCTGAAGCTCTCAATCCACTGAGCCACCCAGCTGCCCTGTACTATTTTTCAAACTGTATTACAAAACTTTCTGATTCTGGCTAAAAAATAGAGTGGTAGATCAGTGGAATAAATTAGGTACCTCGTATACAGTAGTAAATGACCACAATAATCTAGTATTTGAGAAATTTAGAGAATAACAGGCTAACATCTCACACTATATACCAACATAAGGTCTAAATGAGACCATAATTAAGACATTAAGGGTGATATCATAAGTAAATTAGGGGAGCATGAAAAATTTTACCCTTTAGGTCTATGGATAAAGGAAGAATTTATGACCAATCAAATAAGAGATAGAGAGGATCATGGGAAGTATAATGAATAGTTTTGATTACATGAAATTAAAAAGTTTTTTCACAAATAAGATCAGTGAAGCCATAATTATAAAGAAAGTAGGAAACTGGAAAAGAGTTTTTATAGCAAGTTTCTTTGATAAAGACCTCATTTCTCAAATCCATAGGGAAGTGAGTCAAATTTGTAAAAATAAATTACACTTTCATTGTGGGAAGATGGCAGAGTAAGGTGTGAAGCTTCCTTGCTCTCCTACTACCCCTCACAAATAACCAAAAACAATTCCACAGAATCAGTACTAAAAGCTACAAAAACAGATAAGAGATGGGAGTGAAGCTGAATAGTCTGGGACAATTAGGAAGAACAGAGTAGAATCAACAAAGTAACCCCTGGAGGGCAGGATTGGCAACCTCACCTTTTTGCTGAGTCCCAGAATCAGTAGGCTGTGGGCCCAGGGAGCACCTGTGTCTACTTAGGCCTTGGTTCTAGAGACTTTGACTGGCCTACAGCTGGGGATTAGGGACCTTTGGAAAGGTGGGCCAATTTGAGGGCAAAGGGAGAAGAAAAGAATGACTTTTGGGAAGGAATGTGAATCGGAGAGGTATTGGTCACAGGAAATTGGACATCTGAAGAGGGATATAGCAGAAAGAAAGAGGGGGACAAACAGTTAGGAGGAACAGAGTAGATAGAGATAGCTAGTAATTATGACTGAGTATAATGGGATAAATTCACCCATGGGAAGAAAATGGATAGCAGAAGGATCAAAAACCAGGACCTGACAATGTGTTGTTTACAAGAAACACACTGAAAATGAGAGACACACATAGAGTGAAGGTGAGGGGTTGGAACAGAATATATTGTGCCTCAGCTGATCCAGAGAAGGCAGGGATAGCAGTCCTATGAAAAATTGGGGCTAAAATGGATATATTGGAAGGAATGAACAAAGTAACTATATTTTTATGGGAGTGGAGGAGTGCTGTGGATAATGAGGCATTATCAATATTGGACCTGTATGCACCAAGTGATATAGCATCCAGATTCTTAAAGGAAAAACTAAATGAGATACAGATAGAAATAGATAACAAAATAATAATGGGAGAATTTAATTTCCCCCTCTCAGAACTAGATAAATCTACCTCCCCCAAAAAATTAGAAAGAAGTTAAGGAGATGAATAGAACCTTAGATAAGTTAAATATGATAAATTTCTGGAGAGCTCCCCTCCCCCACATGAGATTAGTAGTAGATCTAAGGCTGAGTGTACACATAGTTCAAACATAATTTCTGGTGGTACAAAAATGGTTTAGAGAGCATAAATATTCTGCAAAAATCTTGCTTTTATACTCATCAGACTATGGAGCTAATCCTGCATTCCTGAGGGGTTTTTGGCTTTGGAACAAAATTTCCACTGGGTATGACCAAGCTGGAAAGACTTAGTTTTGGAAAGAGTTTGGTTCTAGCAACAGATTGTGTCTGCTGCCTATGACCAATCTAGCTAAATATGTTCCTGGTAGTATATGTTAACTAAGAACCAGATGAATTAAAGTGATCAAATGGAATACTGATAGGAACATAGTGAAACAGGCCTAATATTACATTGCTAGGGCATCTGAATTTTTTTAGAAAACAAGATGGAAATATACATTAAGAGCATTAAGGCTATTCATACTCATTGACCTTGGGATCTCATTAATAGGAGTAGGCCCTAAGGACATTATTGAGATGGTAAAAAGCTGTGTATGCGTGAAAATATTCAAGGAGCAGAATCAGGAGAACATTGTACATAGAGACTGATACACTTAAATGTTAATGGACTTCTCTACTAGCAGCAATGCCATGATGAAGGACAATTCTGAAGGACTATCCACATCCAGAAAAAGAACTGTGGGAGTAGAAACACAGAAGAAAAACATTTCCTTGATCACATCTCGAATGGGATATGATTGGGGATGTAGACTCTAAATGATCACTCTATTACAAATAGTAATAATATGGAAATAGATCTTGATCAATGATACATGTAAAACCCAGTTGAATTTCTTGTTGGCTACGGGAGTGGGGAGGGAGAAGGGGAGGAAAAGAATATGAATCATGTAACCATGGAAAAATAAACTTAAAAAGCCAATTAATTAATTAAATAAATTAGAAGAATAAAAATAGCCACAAAATCAAGAGAAAAAAGTAAGTAAAACAAATTCAAAGGGAACTCAGGGGGCAGCTGGGTAGTTCAGTTGAGAGCCAGGCCTAGAGACGGGAGGTCCTAGATTCAAATCTGGCCTCAGCCACTTCCCAGCTGTGTGACCCTGGGCAAGTCACTTGACCCCCATTGCCTACCCTTACCACTCTTCTGCCTTGGAGCCAATACACAGTATTGACTCCAAGATGGAAGGTAAGGGTTAAAAAAAAAATTCAAAGGGAACTCAAAAGTAAAGGATGTTTATATTAGCACACATAATTTACATATTTTTAAACAAACTAAGCAATGTGGAGTTTGCCATCTTGCACAGTTTTTTTTATGTATTTGTTTAGTTAAACGTTTTTATTGGTGGTGATGGTTAAGTATATAATAAAAAATAAATGAAAATTTTAAAAAGCCACTCACCAATTGACAAATGGTCAAAAGATATGAATAAGCAGTTTTCAGAAGAAATCAAAGCTGTGGTCATATGAAAAAATTCTTTAGATCACTTAATTAGAGGAATGATAATTAAAACAACTCTGTGGTACTACCTTTACCCATCAATTTGGCTAACATGACAGAAAAGGAAAATGACAGATGTTGGAGGGGATTTGGAAAAACAGGGACACTGATGCTCTGTTGTTAGAATTGTGAACTGGTCCAACCATATCACTTCCTGCCCCTACCTTCCCCAATTTCAATAAACTCCAGTGCCTCCCTGTTACCTCCAGCATCACATCCAAAATGTTCTATTTGGCCTTCATAGCCCTTCAAAATCTAGCCCCTTCCTACCATTCTAGTCTTCTTACCCTTTACTTCTTCGATCCAGTGACACTGACCTCCTGACTGTCATGAGCCATCTCTCATCTCCAGGCATTTTCTCTCCTTGTGGCCCATGCCTAGAATACTGTTCCTCTTCATCTCTGCTTACTGCCTTTCTTGGCTTCCTTTAAGTTCTAACTAAAATGCCTCTTCTTAAATGTTCTATAATTCTAGTGCCTTCACACTCTTATTTTCTTCTTATTTATCTTGTATATAGCTTATTTGTACATATTTGTTTGTTTATTGTGTCCCTCATTTTATTGTAAGCTCCTTGAGGGCAGAGACTGACTTTTGTTTCTTTATATATATAAATATACACACACACACACACACATATATATATATATATATATTTATATCTTTAGGGCACAATAGGTGCTTAATAAATGTTTTTTGATTGACTATTTTGGGCCACACTTAGGATTGTTGTGGGTCTCTCTTTTGGTATTTAAAGCTCTTTACAGCGGTCCCTTCTCACATTTCTGATCTTATACTTGAAACCCTGGCACATACTCTATATTATACTGGCTTACCTGCCTTTCCTTTCCAATGACATTCCATCTTCTCTGTGCCTTTGTACTAGATTGTTCTCCTTCTCCTCAGCTTCTTAGTTTCCCTGGTTTCCTTCAAGACAGCTCAATAGGAGAGCCCCTTTGTTCTCTAGCTGCTATTGCCTTTCCCTTCACCATTATCTTTCATCTAGACTATATCTTGTATATATTGTATTATTTATATGTTGATTCTCCCATTAGACTATGAGCTTCTTCAGGGCAGAAACTTTTTATTTTTCTTTGTATCCCTAGTGCTTAGTATAGTGACTGGCATGTAATGAATGAGAGCTTGTGGATGGATTCCAGAACATAATCATGATATATTTTTAAAGATTGCTTATTCCTTGTTCCCCTTGAGTTTTCTCTTTTTCAGACTGAACATCCCCATTTCTTCACCTAATTCTCAGTATGGTTCTAAGGACCTTCCCCATCCTGGCTTCCTTCTTCTGGATATTTTCCAATTTGTCATTGGTCTCTCTCCCAAATGTATTGTCCAGAACTGAATATAGTAGGATTAGATCTATCACTTTCTAGATATTCTACCTCATTATGGCCTAAGGGTCTATTAGGTTTCTTGCTCCATATCACGTTGTTGATTCCTATTGAATTTGTAGTGGACTAAAACCCCCAGGTCTTTTTCACAATCTAATGAAAGGCATCTGCCACTGCTCTCTCATTGTGTTCTCATAAAATTTTTTATCCAACCCATTTATGCTAAGCAAATTTAATCTCATTAGATTCATCCCCGTTTTTCTAGCCTGCTACTCCCTCCCACCATCCCCTACTCTGACATTCACTAGCTTTTGTACTTGTAAGAAAATCACTTAATCTTTCTGAACCTCAATTTCCTTTCCTGTAGACTTTGGAATTATGCTTGGATTACCTTACCTCATAGGAATATTGTGAGTAAATTGCTTTGTGTACCTTAGAATATTCTATTAATTTCATTTCTAAATATAGTTTAAAATATTCTTTGTGTTTTCTCTAGCACTTTTCATAAGATTTGGTTTATTCTGTATTCCTCACCCTACTCTCACAAATTTTTGCTACTTTTTTTTAAAACCCTTACCTTCCATCTTAGAATCAATACTGTTTATTGGTTCTAAGGCAGAAGAGCAGTAAGGGGTAGGCAGTAGGGGTTAAGTGACTTGCACAGGGTCACACAGCTAGGAAGTATCTGAGGCCGGATTTGAACCTAGGATCTCTAGGCCTGACTCTCAATCCACTGAGCCACCTAGCTACCCCTTGCTACTTTTTCAAAAAATATGTATCCTTTGTTATGTATCCTTCCATGTTTCATCTTAAACCTGAACTTATCATAGAGCTTCTTATCTACATGATTTTCTTAAGATTTCTTTGCTTTTTATTCATTAGAATTGTAAAGAACTGTGTTGTAGTAATTTATTTTTCAAAACCTATCTATTTTGACCCATCTCTTTTTAGTATTTCTGCCCTGGGTACTGAATTTTAAAAATATTTTTGAACTGTATTTCCTGAGGTCTAAGGTATGTGTCTTCTGTCTGGCATTCCCATTTTTTATTATTACAAACTTTAAAATGATGTGGTGGCTTGCCTTCCAAGGCACTTGTCATTTCCAATCAGTTATCATCACTATTATTATTTTGCTATCATCATAATATTATTATTATCTGTATCTATAGCCACCAATTGACTTCTCACTTAGTTGACTAGATTGAGGATAGCCAGGAGGGGCTAATACCTTGAAGGCCTTAGTTAGGGAATAATGCTCAGAGTGACCTAAAACAGTAAGCTTTATAAGGTTGATAAAGGTGAAGGAAAGACCTGGAGTAGGAGGAACAATTCTCTTTCCCCTCCCTTAAAGTGCCTTCACTTGGCTAGTGTGTTCAATGACTTCTTTAATTCATTTCCTCCCCACATGTGGCAGGTATTATATGAAGAACATCAGATGGTTAACCTAACAGCTCCCTATATATCTGGTTTCTTGGCATTTCGAGAAGTTCCTTTCCTGGTAGATGCTATTCAGAGGCTACAGAAGAAGGAACCTGATCTCATGCCCCAGGTGCCTTCTTCTAAGAATGTTTATTCCTTTCCTTACTTGGGAGTGACAAGGGGGAGGATGAAGGGGACTGCTATTTAAAAGAGCTTTGTGGGGGTGGGGCAGGAGAGGGACCAGCCCTGGGAAGAAAAGGGAAAATTTCCCTCTGCCATTCTGTGTTCATAAATTTGGCCCTTCTTCTTTGACCTGAATCTTAGAGCTTCTTCCATGGCAGGGGATTCAATGGAGGCTAGTGCTAGTACTAGTACTATGAACTGGCTCCCAAAAGTAAGTTTGGAGAGCAAAATTCTGATAGAATGGCCTAGGACAGTTATGGGGCAAACTACAGCCTGTGGGCCAGATTCGGCTCCCTGAAATGTTCTATCTAGCTGCACAACATTATTCCTAATCTGACGAATACAGTGAGTAGGATACAATACAATGAAACTTCAAAAGAGTTGCCTCAGAAACAGACTGACAGATGAACATTTCCTTTCCTTTGACCCCCTCTTTAGAAAGTTGGCCCATCACTGGCCTAGGATATGGAATAGCTAGGAATAAGATATGGAAAAAGTTTAGGGGTTAAAATCCTTTTTCCTGTTGCTCCTTAGAACAGCTCCTGACCTGGTGATCATGTATCCTGTGTTTTTTCTAGGTCCTTCTTGTGGATGGAAATGGGGTACTCCATCACCGAGGTAATCCTAGAATTTAAGGAAGAGGGTTGGGGAAAGGGAATGGTGGGATAGGAAAGAGTGGGGGGGAATTATGACTTTCTTCTTCCCAGATGGACTCTGCCTCTGTCTTTGAAATTCATCTTCATTTTGAACCCTTTGTCTGGCCCATGTCTAGCCTGATAATAGTTTTTGGATGTCAGAGAATCGGCACATGCACAGAGTAATGTCGTGTTCCTTTCTTTACATTTCTTTATTCCCTCCATGCCTTGACACACATACCCCCAAAAGATACGTTATATTCATTCATCCAACAAATATCTAACAAGCATACTTCTGTGGTGAGTATTCTCCTGGTAAGATACATGCCATGTAAAAAGAGGGAGAGAATAAAAATAAGGAAAGAAAAGTGTGATCAGGAAAGGCTTCATAGAGAGGTGAGCAGACCCTTGTAGGAAGACAGAGATTTTAAGGGGCAGAAATAAGAAAGTGTGTTGTAGGTATAGGAATTAACAAAGGGAGATGAAATGTTAAGTTGAAAGGATTAACTGCTAGATCAGTTTGACTGAAATGAAGTTTTTGAAGGTGAGAAATATAAGGTTGAAAAGGTTGGGATCATATTGAAGAGAGCCTTAACTGTCAGTCTGAAAAGTTTGTATTTTATCCTGTAGGAAAGAGAGCCAACACAATTTTTTTTGTTTTTGTTTTTTTTAATTTTATTTTTTAGATAAATTTTTTTCCATGGTTACATGATTCATGTTCTTACTCTCCCCTCCCCCCATAACTGACATGCATTTCCACTGGTTTCTTCATGTGTCATCGAACAAGACCTATTTCCATATTATATTTTGCATGATAATAAATATATAACCCAGATCAAATTGCTTACCATCTCCAGGAAAGGGGATGTAAGGGAGGAAGGGAAACAATTTGTATCTTATAACTTCAAAAAAGCATATGTGGAGAATTGTTATTCCATGTAATTGGGAAAATAAAATACATTTTTAAAATTAAAAAAAAAAAGACCTATTTCCATATTATTGATAGTTGCATTGGTGTGGTCGTTTTGAGTCCACATCCCCAATCATGTCCGCATCAACCCATGTGTTCAAGCAGTTGTTTTTCTTCTGTGTTTCCTCTCCTGCAGTTCTTCCTCTGGGTGTGGGTAATGTTCTTTCCCATAAATCCCTCAGAGTTGTCCTGGGTCATTGCATTGCTGCTGGTACAGAAGTCCATTACATTTGATTTTACCACAGTGTATCAGTCTATGTGTACAATGTTCTTCTGGCTCTGCTGCTTTCACTCTGCATCAATTCCTGGAGGTCTTTCCAGTTCACAGAGCCAACACAATTTTTAACTGTTACATTACTTTCCATGTCTGGTCTCTATATGATGTGCATGCTCTTTAAGAGTTTTGTAACTACATGTGCTAACTTTTTGCCATGCATTCTCTTGTTTGCTATAGAAAGTATATATGTGTAGTAGCTACAATACTAAGTTGATGTCTTTTTCATTTTAACATTAGAATCCTTGTGAAAGTTTAGCCACCCTCCCCTGGCATAAATGCAAGAATTCAAGGAGAGAAAGCAATAATTCCTTAAAGCAAACACTATAACATTCTCCCTCAAGAAGCAAGCTTCAAAGCTGCCCCTTTGGCATTGGCTAAGCTAATTAGAAACAAGAAACAAAAAAACCCCATACTTATCAAGGAACTTAGTTTTCTATCCACTTACACAGTTTTATTGCTTACTGATATCCCTAAATTATTGAGATCTCTTCCTGTTTCCATATTGTGATAATGTTCAAATCAATTCAAGTGAAGTAGTTTTCTGTGGAAAAAAATAGGAAAAAGAAAGAAAGGAAGGGCAGAAGATGATGATAATAATCCAGCCAAAAAAAAAATGGTTGAAAAGCTTCTGTCATCAGGTAGAAGAAGAAGCAGGAGAGAACAGTGCCATGGAAGCCATGGGTCAAAAGAATGTCCAGGATGAGGTAGTTAATAGCATCAAAAGTTACCAAAGAGTCATGAAGATTGAGGACTTAAAAAAAAGAGATTGAATTTAGAAGTTGAGATCTTGGAGTAAACAGTTTCAGTGTTGTGGTAGAATTGGAAATTGGAATATAAAGGGTTAAGTGTGTGGTAAAGAAGCAGAAGCTTTGGGGGCAGCTAGATGGTTCAGTGGATGGAGAGCCAGGCCTAGAGACAGGAGGTCCTGGGTTCAGATTTGGCCTCAGATACTTCCTAGCTGTGTGACTCTGGGCAAGTCACTTAATTCCATTTCCTAGCCCTTACCGCTCTTCTGCCTTGGAACCAATACAGTTATTGATTCTAAGACAGAAGGTAAGGGTTTAGGGGGAAAAAAAAAGAAGCAGAAGTATTGAATATAGATAATGTTTTCTAAGTTTTGGGCAGTGAAAGGGAAGAAGGTGAGCTATGGATGAACATCACACACTTTTGGACTTCCTTGGTTTTGTAGAACTGTTATTTTTCTCTTTTTTTATCCTTTGTAATTAGGACAATTCTCTGGGTATGGGGAAGTGGAATACATTGGGAAATGAAATGATGTAAAAACAAAATATCTCAATGTTTTTTTATTTATTTTTTAAACCCTCAACTTCTGTGTATTGGCTCCTATGTGGAAGAGTGGTAAGGGTGGGCAATGGGGGTCAAGTGACTTGCCCAGGGTCACACAGCTGGGAAGTGTCTGAGGCCGGATTTGAACCTAGGACCTCCTGTCTCTAGGCCTGACTCTCAATTCAATGAGCTACCCAGCAGCCCCAATGTTTTTTTTTTTTTTTAAATTTTTTTTAACATTATTATTTTTTTTAAACCCTTGTACTTTCGGTGTATTGTCTCATAGGTGGAAGAGTGGTAAGGGTGGGCAATGGGGGTCAAGTGACCTGCCCAGGGTCACAGAGCTGGGAAGTGGCTGAGGCCGGGTTTGAATCTAGGACCTCCTGTCTCTAGGCCTGACTCTCACTCCACTGAGCTACCCAGCTGCCCCCTGTTTTTTTTTTTTTAAACATTTATTAATGTTTGTTTTTAACATGGTTACATGATTCATGCTCCTACTTTTCCCTTCACCCCCCGCTACCCCCCCAATCATGCCAACGCACATTTCCACTGGTTTTATCACGTGTCCTTGTTCAGGGCCTATTTCCAAATTGTTGTTAGTTGCATTGATGTGGTAGTTTCGAGTCTACATCCCCAATCATGTCCGCCTCAACCCATGCGTTCCAGCAATTGTTTATCTTCTAAGTTTCCTCTCCTGCAGATCTTCCTCTGAATGTGGGTAGCGTTCTTTACCATAAATCCCTCAGAGCTGTCCTGTGTCATTGCATTGTTGCTGGTACAGAAGTCCATTGTATTCTATTTTACCACAGTATATCAGTCTCTGTGTATAGTGGTCTTCTGGCTCTGCTCCTTTCGCTTTGCATCAGTTCCTGGAGGTCTTTCCAGTTCACCTGGAACTCCTCCAGTTTATTATTCCTTTGAACACAATAATATTCCATCACCAGCATATACCACAATTTGTTCAGCCATTCCCCAATTGAAGGACATACCCTCCTTTTCCAGTTCTTTGCCACCACAAAAAGCGCAGCTATAAATATTTTCGTACAAGTCTGTTTATCTATGATCTCTTTGGGGTACAAACCCAGCAATGGTATGGCTGGATCCAAGGGCAGGCATTCTTTTATAGCCCTTTGAGCGTGATTCCAAATTGCCAGCCAGAATGGCTGGATCAGTTCACAGCTCCACCAGCAATGCATTAATGTCCCAATTTTGCTACATCCCCTCCAACATTCATTACTCTCCCCTTCTTTCATTTTAGCCAATCTGCTAGGTGTGAGGTGATACCTCAGAGTTGTTTTGATTTGCATTTCTCTAATTATTAGAGATTTGGAACACTTTCTCATGTGCTTATTGATACTTTTGATTTCTTTACCTGAAAATTGCCTATTCATGTCTCTTGCCCATTTATCAATTGGGGAATGGCTTGATGTTTTATACAATTGCTTTAACTCCTTGTATATTTGAGTGATTAGACCCCTGTCAGAGTTTTTTGTTATAAAGATTTTTTCCCAGTTTGTTGTTTCCCTTCTGATTTTGACTACATTGTTTTTGTTTGTACAAAAGCTTTTTAGTTTAATATAATCAAAACCATTAAATTTACATTTTGTAATTTTCTCTAACTCTTGCTTGGTTTTAAAATCTTTCCTTTCCCAGAGATCTGACAAGTATACTATTCTGTGTTCACTTAACTTATTTTTAGTTTCCCTCTTTATATTCAAGTCATTCACCCGTTCTGAATTTATCTTGGTGAAGGGTGTGAGATGTTGATCTAAACCTAATCTCTCCCATATTGTTTTCCAAATTTCCCAGCAGTTTTTGTCAAATAGTGGATTCATGTCCCAAAAGTTGGGCTCTTTGGGTTTATCATACACTGTCTTGCTGATGTCATTTACCCCAAGTCTATTCCACTGATCCTCCCTTCTGTCTCTTAGCCAGTACCATATTGTTTTTTTTTTTTTTTTTTTTTAACCCTTGTACTTCTGTGTATTGTCTCATAGGTGAAAGATTGGTAAGGGTGGGCAATGGGGGTCAAATGACTTGCCCAGGGTCACACAGCTGGGAAGTGGCTGAGGCCGGGTTTGAACCTAGGACCTCCTGTCTCTAGGCCTGACTCTCACTCCACTGAGCTACCCAGCTGCCCCACCATATTGTTTTGATGACTGCTGCTTTATAATATAGTTTAATATCTGGTACTGCTAGGCCCCCTTCCTTCACATTTTTTTTCATTATTTCCCTTGATATTCTTGATCTTTTGTTATTCCAAATGAAATTTGTTATAGTTTTTCCTAATTCAGTAAAGAAGTTTTTTGGTAGTTTGATAGGTATGGCGCTAAATAGGTAAATTAATTTGGGTAGAATGGTCATTTTTTTTATGTTAGCTTGTCTTACCCATGAGCAATCAATGGCTTTCCAATTGTTGAAATACAGTTTTATTTGTTTGGAAAGTGTTTTGTAGTTGTTTTCGTATAACTGCTGTGTTTGTTTTGGTAGATAGATTCCTAAGTATTTTATATTGTCTAGGGTGATTTTAAATAGTGTTTCTCTTTCTACCTCTTGCTGCTCTAATGTGTTGGAAATATATAGAAATGCTGATGATTTATGTGCATTTATTTTCTATCCTGCAACTTTGCTAAAGTTGTTGATTATTTCCACAAGCTTCTTAGTTGATTCTCTAGGATTTTTTAAGTATACCATCATATCATCTGCAAAGAGTGATAGCTTAGTCTCCTTATTGCCTATTTTGACACCTTCAATTTCTTTTTCTTCTCTAATTGCTACTGCTAGTATTTCTAGTTCTATGTTGAATAATAGAGGTGATAATGGGCATCCTTGTTTCACTCCTGATCTTATT
>NC_058133.1:230184412-230255647 GCF_016433145.1 Gracilinanus agilis | reverse complement strand
CAATTTCTTTTTCTGATATGGGATTATTTAGGTATTCTATTTCTTCTGCTGTTAATCTAGGCAATTTATATTTTTGTAAATATTCATCCATATCTCCTAAATTGTTATATTTGTTGCCATATAATTGGGCAAAATAGTTTTTAATGATTGCCTTAATTTCCCCTTCATTAGAGGTGAGGTCTCCCTTTTCATATTTGATACTGTCAATTTGGCTTTCTTCTTTCCTTTTTTTTTATTAGATTGACCAGTACTTTGTCTATTTTATCTTTTTTTTCAAAATACCAGCTTCTAGTCTTATTTATTAATTCAATAGTTCTTTTACTTTCGATTTTATTAATTTCTCCTTGATTTTTAGTATTTCTAATTTAGTTTTTATCTGGGGATTTTTAATTTACTTGCTTTCTAGTTTTCTGAGTTGCATGCCCAATTCATTAACCTCTGCCCTCCCTAGTTTGTTAATATATGCATTCAAGGATATAAATTTCCCCCTGAGTACTGCCTTGGCTGCATCCCACAGAGTTTGGTAGGATGTCTCATCATTGTCATTCTCTTCAATGAAATTGTTGATTGTTTCTGATTTCTTCTTTGACTAGCTGGTTTTGGAGAATCATATTATTTAATTTCCAATTAGTTTTTGATTTGCCTGTCCAGGTGCCCTTACTAATGATTATTTTTATTGCATTATGATCTGAGAAAGTTACATTTATCATTTCTGCTCTTTTGCATTTGTTTGCAATGTTTCTATGTCCTATTACATGGTCAATCTTTGTGAATGTACCATGTGCAGCTGAAAAGAAGGTGTATTCCTTTTTGTCCCCATTTATTTTTCTCCACATATCAATTAAATCTAATTTTTCTAGGACTTCATTTACCTCTCTTACCTCTTTCTTATTTGTTTTTTGGTTTGATTTATCTAGATCTGAAAGAGGAATATTTAGAACTCCCACTATTATAGTTTTACTATCTATTTCCTTCTTGAGCTCTTCCAGTTTCTCCTTTATGAATTAGGATGCTATGCCACTTGGTGCATACATATTGAGCAGTGTTATTTCCTCATTGTTTATACTGCCTTTAATCAGGATGTAATGACCTTCCCTGTCTTTTTTAATCATATCTATTTTTACTTTGGCTTTGTCAGAAATTATAATAGCCACTCCTGCCTTCTTTTTCTCATTTGATGCCCAAAAGATTTTGCTCAAGCCCTTAACCTTAAACTTATGTATGTCCACCCGTCTCATATGTGTTTCTTGTAGACAACATATGGTAGGATTTTGGTTTCTGATCCACTCTGCTATTTGCTTCTGTTTTATGAGCGAGTTCATCCCATTCACATTGATCTTTTAGCATGGAGGCTGCCAGATCCTGTGTGATCCTGATTGGTGCTCCTTGATATTTGAATTGTCTCTTTCTGGCTTCTTGTAAGATTTTTTTCTTTTACTTGGAAGCTCTCAAATTTGGCTATTATATTCCTGGGGGTTGTGTTTTCTGGGTCTAGTGTAGAGGGTGATCTATGGATCCTTTCAATGTCTATATTGCCCTCTTGTTGTAGAACTTCAGGGCAATTTTGCTGAATAATTTTTTTTAGTATGGAGTCCAAGTTTCTATTAATTTCTACTTTTTCAGGAAGACCAATGATTCTCAGATTGTCTCTTCTAGACTGGTTTTCTTGGTCTGTCACTTTCTCATGGAGATATTTCATGTTTCCTTCTATTTTATCAGTTTTTTGATTTTGTTTTATTTGTTCTTGCTGTTTTGAGAGATCATTAGCTTCTAATTGCTCAATTCTAGCCTTTACGGGCCTGGTTTTGTGCTATAATCTTTTGGTTTTCCTTTTCCATCTGGTCATTTCTGGTGTTCAATTTGCTTATCATTTCATTTGATTTCTGAGCCTCACTTTCCAATTGCAAAATTCTGCCTTTTAAACTGTTATTTTCTTGCCAGATCTCTTCCATCTTTCTCATCATCTCTGATTTGAACTCTTCAATAGCTTGTGACCAGTTTTCATTGTTTTGGGAAGGTTTGGATATGATTTCTTGTTTGTTCTCTGTTGTCTGGATTTTCTCTGTGTAAAAGTTATCGAGTGTTAGATTTTTTCTTGATAATCTTTCTCTTCTGGGTTTCCAGATTTTGGCTTGCCATTGTTAGCCCTGTGCCTTCTCAGCTTTATCCTCATACTCAGGGTCTGTCTGTGCTCCCAGGTTTCAGGTCTTGTTGTTCTCGGGGTCTAGCCACCTGGTGGTCACCCTGGTCTGCCCCTCTGCCCAAGGCTCTTTCAACAGTCTCAGGGAGCTGCTTCCACAGCCATGATACTGTCTGCACAGGGTCCACACTAGAGGTCCAAGCCTGCGCTCAAGATCGTTGTTCGCACCTAAGTCAATGCCTTCACCCGCATCAGCGCTCACGGTTTGTATTCAAAATCTGTGTGCGTTCTTTAGCCTCTTGGGGTCCTAAGTCTTGCTGCTCTCAGGAACAGGCCCTAGAGCTGCCAATGACTTAATGGGTGTCCCAAACCTGCTTTAACTCTTGTGCGCTGGCCTTGGCACTGTACGTGGTATAGAGGGTGGGGGAGGGGCTTGTTCAGCTCGCGCTCTAGTGAGAGCTGTTTCACCCCTTTGTAGTGTGGAAATGCCCTGATTCCATGTACCTTCAATGCTACACCTTGTTGTGGGGTTCCTTCGTCCGTCTGGATTTGTTTTTATGTCCCCTTGAGGAGTCCTTTATGTTTCAGTTAGGAGAGATTAAGCAGCTTCTTTTTACTCTGCCACCATCTTAACCTGGAACCTAAGCTGCCCTAATGTTTTTTAATAAAAGGAAAGAAGATATAGGTCAGTCATTTGATGGATGGCAGGATCAAATGAAGGCTTTGTAAAAGAAAGTGAAGTAAGTGTAAATCTTAAAATTTTCAAGAAAAAGCCTGGTAGATAGGAGAGAGCTGGAAAATAAGAGCCCGCAAAATCAGTCTGGGTCAAGAATATGATATGGAAGGAAGGGAGGTAAGGAGGAAGGAAGAATTGATTATTGACTATGTGACAGCTTGCATTTTACAAATATGAACTCATTTGACCATTACAAAAACTCTGGGAGATAGGCCCTATCCAGTTTACAAATGAGTAAACTGATTGAGGCAGCACAGTGGATAGAGGCTTGGAAGCAGGAAGGCCTGAATTCGAATCCTGTCTCAGACCCTTACTAGCTATGTGATCCTCATCAAGTCACTTTATCCTGTTTATCTCAGTTTCCTCATCTGTAAAATGAGCTGGAGAAGGAAATGGAACACTACTCCAGTATCTTTAAAACATCAAATATGCTCACAAAAAGTTGTACACAACTAAAACAACTGAACAACAAAAACTAAGGCAAATAGGTTAAATGGTTTGCCTAGAGTCACATAGCTAGTAAGTGTCTTAGGCTAGATTTGAACTTGGGTCTTCCTGACTTTAGGCCCAGCACTTTAATAGATGTATTCAGGATTAAGGAGGTGATGGTTCTGTTCTGTGCTTTGGTCAGACTACATCTAGAATAATTTTTTTCAGTTCTGAGCACCAGATTTTGGAAAAACATTGATAAACTGAAAGCCTCCAGATAGGAGAAACTTGAATAAGTTTGTAAGGAGAAAGAGTTGTTAGTGAGAGAGGATAATTGATGGTGTCAGGATGTTCCAGAAAAAAATGGGAAGAGCAAAGGCCTTTGAAAAAGATAATTCTTTCTTTAAGTCTTAATGTTTAAGGAGACAGTTGGCAAAAAAATGGAGAGTATTCCAGTGCTGTGGAGGAAAATTGAAAAGATTCATATCAGATGACCACAATCTTTTCAAAGAAGTAAGAATAAAAGTTATTTGAAGAGACTGATAAGTTCAGAAGATGGTGGTTTGAGAATAGTATGAAAGGTTTGCAACATTTTGTATGGCGAATTCTGTAGGGGGCTACTTTGAAATGAATTAGTTGAAATCTACTTGATTATTGTATAAATTTATAATAAACCATTCATTTTAGTTACATAATTTCTTTAGCAATATTTGCAGTCCAGAAGCAAGAACAGAAAAAGTAAACTATAGGATTTTCTTAGAGCTGGGAATTGGTATAGCAGACTTAGTAAGGGAAATGGTTGGAGGATTCTAGGATTCTAACAAAAATGTTATGAATGTAGTTGATTATGGGGCCAGATCTAGATACTAAAAAACCCTAAATATATGTTTCTGTTCCTCTTCTATTCCTTTCATTTCTGTCCTTCCTTAGCCTCCATTCTCAATGATCAATTTAATATTCTTCTTCTTTAGCCTTCCTGTGAGTGTGCCAATATTTAACTTGGTCAGGCTGAGCCTAAAATAGTATGCAGGAGTACTATCTCCTTAGCCCTATGCCATAAACAATATGCTTCTATTTATATTTATCAGTTATGCTTGCTTAATAAAATTCTCAGGTATCTCAAATTTGCCTTTGACTACTGGGCTTTCTTTTCCTATCTCATGCCTAATTTGTTTACTGCTTTCATTGCCCTTCCTCCCTCATATCTCTTTTCTTTGTCTCACTTGTTAGGATTTGGAGTGGCCTGTCACATTGGCATCCTTATAGATCTGCCTTGCATTGGGGTGGCCAAGAAACTCCTCCAGGTGGATGGGCTGAAGAATGATGACCTGCACAAAGAAAAGGTAAGAACCAGAGATATGTTAGAATAATGAGGTAATTCAGACTTGGCAGTCTCAGATGGCAGTCTGAGATTCTCGAATAGGAACCATGTCATTGGGAGCTGGGGATACCAAAGAACAATTGTATAGTATTACAGACTGGGGAATTACTGGTTTCTGTTATCTCAGCCTCTGTCTGCTGCTTTCTTTGCTGTTCCATGCTTCTCTCTCATAGAATGTTAGAATTGGAAGGGTCTTTACAAATCATCAAATCTAGGCCTAGAGAAGTAAACTTACCCAAGGTCAATTGACTCATTGGTAAGACTGGGCCCAAACCCTGATAAGGTGACTTAAGCCACCACTTTTCCTTTGTATTCTCCTATTCAGTGAATGCTCCTGCCTCCTGCAACATGGAAAATGACAGGGTGGAATTCCTGCAAGATACGGGGTCAAGCCTCACCCAGAATTCCCCCCCAGAGAACTCTGGGTGAGGGAACAGTTTGAAAGCAGTTAAACAGTTGATTCCTAGGGGTTGAAGTGAGCAGGTCACGCTGCTTGCTGTTGGATTGCCTTGGGGGCCATAGTGGTAAAAGCCATTTTGGTTTTTTCTCAGGAGTTTGCCTGTCTAGTGGGATTAGACCTTTCTTGCAATAGCATTTTGTTATTTATTTAGATATTTAGATATTAGAAGTGGTAATTACAGACTTGAGGGCAAGCTAGCTAAAAGTCTGCCATTCCCTGGGGGGGGGGGAGGGGCAGTTTCTGCCTAACAGTTCAGGGCTTCCCAGATCTTATCCAAATCCTTGATACCCCTTCCCTGATTTCCTTTCTTCTTTTATCAGTATAAACTTCATCTTTTGGGAACAATGCCTGTTTATTATTCTGGGAACACTTACATCCAACTTCAGCTAGGTTTCCTTCAGCTGTCCGGCCCATACAAGTTAGATTCGCCTGTCCCTGATAACAACGAGACATCAAGCTTCACCTATAGTCCCTTGGTCAAACCTGTGGGGAATATAAGTTGAGACAGTGAACATTATTAGAGATTTGCCTTGCTGAGCCTTGTCAGAAGATATCAGTCCTGCATCCATTTCCAACTGATTTCCAACTGCTTAGTGGGAGGGGTGAAGAGTAAGGAGTACCTGCCCCTCCCTACTCACTCTAGCCTGTGTGTGTGGGAGGAGTGAGTCCTGCAGGTTTCTAGTATCAGACCATCTCTTCAGCTTCCCCAAATATCTCTGTTAAGATCTACACAACAGTTTTGGCCAGCCAGCCTAGGATTTTTATTTCAGAACCTGAGTGGGAAGTGATCAGTATGGCCAGCTTCATTAATAGGGCAATTGTCACACTGGTGTGCTCTGGGGTGCTGATATATGGGATTTGGCAGGTTTGTGTTACCTTTTCACTGATAAAAGTTCCCTAATTTTTCAAACGAATGATAGAAATATATGATACTTAACATGTGCTCAAATCTTGGGCATATTGTTCATCAATGTAGGTTTAAATCTCAGATAAATTTTGGGAATAGAAGCAATAACAATAATAACAACAATAGGAGAAACACCTACTATAATTCTAGATACAACAGCAATAATAGTAGCAACAACAGGGACAACAACAGATATAGTGACAAAGTAAAGGCCAGATGTTGTGACCATAACTGTGCTAAATTTAGTAATTCCTCTAGTTTTATAAAAAATGGAGGAATACGTGTCCCAAGGAGCAAGGCCTTGTACCAGCTTATGAACTGAGAAAGTAGCCTTAGTTGTTGCGAGGACAGATAAGGGCAATGACAATGCTGTGGCAGAGGAAAGTGGGAAAGACAAAATGGGTGCAGAAGAAATTATGAATTATGGGTTGGTGGATGTAACACGAAATTACAAAGAAATGACTGAGGAAGAGTTGCAGATGGAGGAGGATATAATAGAAATAAAGGAGAGAATTAATGGGCAAAGAAACAGTGATGTGGGGAACACTGAAAGAAAAACAGGCACATCTGCACAAGTTCTTGATACAAGCTGGAAGCAAGTAGCATTCATTGATTCTCACTGTATGGGGAAAGAAGCATTATTCTGTAGTAAGACTGTGGATCATTTACATCAATCAGTAGTACAGCAAGGCCAAACAACAAGGGCAATGGTTTTAGACAGGTGTTCTAATGGGGATCTCTTTGAAACAGACAGTGTCAACAAGGGAGATGGGCTCCTGCAGACCTTTGAGAAGGAAAGTGCAAAATTCTCAGACATAGGCACAACCTCTTCTCTATCACCAACTAGGGAACCTGGAAGGGAAAGTGGAAAGTCTAGTTGCTACAGTACTAAAGGAACTTTAAAGCTGGATCCTGAAGCTACGGAATTCGCACCAAGCCTACTTCAGGGTCAGGTGCATAAAGATGCAGCACACTTTCAAGCCTGTGATACTCCAGAGAGAGCTGCCTTTGGAGTAGTTTCTGAGTTAATGCATTTAAAGGAATTCAATTCCATAAATGTCAGTAGCCAAGAGAGAAACGAAATGACACCAATAGGAACAGAGAAAGAATCTACAACACTGACTTTGTTTCCTATGCAAAGTACATCTGCAGTTAAGTTTCCTGTTACTGACATAGAAGCTAGGGTCAGATACAAGAAGAAGGCATAGACTCACAGGATTGGGATGTAGTCATTAGCCAAAAACACATTCCCAATTCTGAAGAATTTCTTTTAATGCAGAGAAATACCTCTCTTGAATCTGACTTTGCACAAGTCAAGCAAAGCATGTTCAGTGAAGAGAAGGTCACTCTACCTTACTCATGGTCTGGGAAAACTGAGATACACCTTGACACTGATAGGCCCATGAATGGTCCAGGGATGCCAATTAAGGTATAGGCAGTCCAAAAAGCAACATTTGAAGGAGACTTAACATCATTACACTCACAGAATCCTGAGCCAGCACAGACAGAAGTCCTAGAACAAGATCAATGGGATTTAGGGGACATTGAGATAGAATCACCTTTGGTACCTGTTGATCAGACAGCTAAAGAAAGGGAATCAAATCTATCCTGCTCTTATTGACACTGGAGCAACCCGGTCTGTGTTAACATCTGCACCAGAAAATTGTGCACTAGTGGGGTCTGTGAGAGTAAAAGGAGCCATTGGGCAAATGGAGTTGGTGCCCAAGCTAAGATCTAAGATGGTGAAAATAGGCCCAGTTACTTTAGATCATTCTTTTTTGTTGATACCTGGATGCCCATTGTGTAAATAGAATTAGCTCGAGCCCATTAATAGTCAAAAATCTACCCATCCTAGGCGTAGAAATTATGTAATCCTAACCTCCCTTAGTGGGGAGGGGAGACGAGTTACCCACACGTGACAATAAGTAACAAATCAAGAATAAGGGACTGCCCTTTGGGCAGTCCAAATCAATGTAGAAACTGCCATTTGTCCATTTGAATTAGAGGTCGACCACAGGAAGTGATGAAAGACACTATCTCTTTAAGTAAGTTAGTGAACTTCCTGTGGGGGCAGTTGCCGTCTCAAACTGGGAGCAGAAGCATCTCCTGAGACCACAGACAGCTTACACTCTATATTGTCATGTGGGTAAGTTAGGCTGACTTCCTTGGCCTAGCTGGGCCAATTCTAAACTCTGCCTATCTGGCTGTTGGGCCTTGTGGCTTACAGCTTCATTTATTAAGCTTTATAACCTTCTTCTCTCTCCGTCCAGGCCTTTGGCCTGGACTAGCCTCTCCCTTTCTCTTTATTCCTACTTTTTACCTTCCAGATTGTAAATAAACTCCTCAACCCGATGATGACTTGGGTCTGATTTAATTACGGAATCAACCTGAACTGTTGATTCCTGGCGGCCACACATTCTAATATATATCTATAAATACTTAAATCTTCCTTTTTACTCCATCCAACTTTCTGGGATGGGATGTTCTCTGTAAATTAAGTGCCACTATCCAGTGTGATAAGTAAGGCCAAATATTCCTACACTTACCCAAACAGTCACTCAAGCACTATTCCTTGCTATTCCTAGGGCAAATGGAGGGTGATGAGGAGGAACAACATATGGGGAGTATCTTTAAGATATCGAAAGATATCCCAGAGGCAGTTTGGGCTAAGCATTCAACTGATGTGGGAATTTTAAAATCTGCCACAGTTGTAAAGATCGAGGTGAAAGAGGGCATTCCATCTAGAATCCCTCAATATAGGTTGAGCAAATAGGCCACAGAGGGTATCAGGCCCATAATCCAAAGTCTCCTGGAACAAGGCATTTTGGTCTATACTATATCTGAGTACAACATACCTATTATGCCCATTAAAAAACCAAAGAAAGATCCAAATGGCAAAACCCAATGGCGTTTTGTGCAGGATCTGAGAGCAGTAAACAACTTTGTTAAGAAGGGACATGCAGTGGTACCTAGCCCAGCAAATATCATCACTGAAATTCCAAGTAGTGCAGCCTGGTTCACGGTTGTGGACCTGTGCTGTGCGTATTTTACCATACCCCTGCATGAGTCCAGTCAGAAGATTTTTGCATTTTCCTGGGAGGGTAAACAAATCTGCTGGACCCGAATTCCACAAGGGTTCTCAGAAAGTGCAAATATCTTTTGCCAGATCCTGCAAAGAGATCTTGAATCAATCATATTCACTGAGAGTAAACTAGTGCATTATGTTGATGACCTTTTGCTAATGTCACCAAATGCTCGAATGTGTCAAAGGGACAGCAAATATCTATTACAAGAGCTATGCAAAAGGGGACACAAGATCTCCAGGGCCAAGCTACAGTGGGTTTTGCCAAAAGTAGAGTACCTCAGCTTCTTGTTGGAGAAGGGTATAAGACAGATTTCCCAAAAGAGAGTTGCACAAATACAGAAGCTGTGCATGCCTAGGACCAAGAAGCAGCTCTGTGCAATTTTAGGAATCACGGGTTACTGTAGGCAGCGGATAACTGGTTATAGTCTGATCTCAAAACCTCTGACAGACTTGACTAGGAACACTGTCTCAGAACCTTTAAAACTGACATGGGAGCACAGGCATGCTATAGAAAAACTGAAAACAGCTATGTTATCAAGCCTTGCACTTGGTATCCCTGACCATGCAAAACCGTTTCACCTGTTTGTGCATGAGGACAAGGGAATAGCCAGTGCTGTATTAGTGCAGACTCTTGGGGATCAATTCAGACCAATAGCCTATTATAGCTCCCAGCTAGATGTAGTGGCTAGGGGGATGCCACCATGTATAAGAGCAATTGCAGTTGCTGCCCTAATGGTTAAAAAATCTTCAGATCTTGTTTTGGGATGCAGGATTATGCTGTACTCACCTCATCAAATAGATATCATCTTGAAAAACAGCAATCTGCAAACGTTTACATCCCAGTGCTTATCCCAATAACAAATTGTGTTGCTGGGCAACGAGAACCCAACTTTCTATCATTGTAAGGAGATCAGCCCAGCCACACTAATGCCAGACTTACCACTAGAAGGGGAACCCATAGCTGTGCAGATACCTCAGAAATAGTTCAGAAAACTAGAGATGACTGGACCAATATCCCTTTGGTTTCTCCAGACCTGACACTGTTCATCAATGGTTCTGCATTTGTGTTAGATGGGGAACAATATATAGGTGCAGCTGTAGTGACTCAAGATGAGACTTTATGGTATGCAACTCTAACAAAGTCTATGAATGCTCAAGGTATCGAAATCCTGAGCCTCACCAGTTCTCTAGAAATTGGCCAGGGCAGAAGGATAAATGTGTATACCGACAGCAAATTTGCATTCAATGTAGTCCATTGCATTGGCCAAATCTGGAGATATTGCGGATTTATAACTGCTGGTGGGAAGGAAATAGCCTATGGGGGCCTTATAAACCAATTTCTGCAAGCTGTCCAGTTACCTAAAGAGGTAGCAGTGATGCATTGCCGATCACATCAAAGGGGTGAAGATGGAGTCTCATTAGGAAACAGAAGGGTGGACATTACAGCCAAATATGGTGCCTGATTTGATCCCATCCATGTGCTGAACTTCTCCTTGGTGGATGAAGCAGATCTAAAACAGGCACACTCCTCAAGGGAAGTGAAGCACTGGATAGAAAATTTAGGGGCCAAATTAGTGAGAGGTGTATGGTTTTCTAGTGCAGACAAACCCATTCTTCCAAGATCTCTATATAATACCCTATGCAATGCATTGCATGCCAAAGGCCATTATGGGACCCAATCTCTGGTGGATGGCATTCTAAGACACTGGACGGCTCCTGGCATATCCACTTGTGCAATTAGAATGTGCCAGAAATGCAAGGTTTGCTTGCAGTACAACCAGGGCATGACCAGAATTAAGAGACTAGGGGGCAGACAATTGGCATATACTCCATTTGAGTGCTTGCATATTGATTATATATCAATGCCCAATTGTCAGGGATACAAATATGCTCTAGTCATCATTGACAGGTTGACTCAATGGCCAGAAGTGTTCCCTGCAAAGAAAAACAACTCCACCTTCGTGGAAGACACTTCTGAGAGAGATAGTCCCAAGATTTTCTGTACTAGCCAGAATTGATTCGGACCATGGGTCACACTTTTCTCAAAACCTCTTTCATGAGATTTACAAGACCTTGGGGATACAGAGAAGCTTACGTTCAGTCTATCACCCCTCCTCATCCGGGCAAATTGAGGTGTGCACTAAGAAAATTAAAAATCTGATTGGAAAAGTGTGTTCTGAAAGCCGTCTGAAATGGGTACAAACACTCCCCATTGTTCTCTTTCATTTAAGAAGTCAACACTGTAGTGACACACCTCTATCACCATATGAACTCTTGTATGGTAATGTTCTGTGGCATAGTTCATCCCAGAAGTCAGCTTTCTTGTCACACCTTGGAGCTGACTGTCAGCTATATAAATATATAAAAGATTTAAAGGAAAGACTGGATGAATTGCACCAACTTGGCTTGCTAACCCAGAGAGTTCCTTTAGACTTTAGCTTACATCAGCTTAAACTGAGAAATATGGTCTACATAAGGAACTTTGCAAGAAAATCTGTTCTAGACCCTAAATAGGTAGGGCCTTACCAAGGCCAATTGACTAATTGGTAAGGCTGGGCCCAAACCCTGGTAAGGTGACTTAAGTCACCACTTTTCCTTTGTATTCTCCTATTCAGTGAATGCTCCTGCCTCCTGAACCATGTTTTCTTGTGAAGTGGCTCCTGGCCGAAGGAGGCAGGCGCAGGGTTATTTCTCCTTCTCCCCTTCCCCTGTGTTTCAGTTTAGGGCACTCTGAAATCCTCTCCCCATTTTGGACCCTGAAACATGTACCTAAAGATCCTAACTCTTGATGTCCACAGGCATTTATTAAGAACCTACCATGTGTCAGGTACCATATTACATACTGGTGATAGGGAGACAAAAATGAAAGTCTCTGCTTCCAAGTAACTTGCATTCTGTTGGGGGAGAATACACATATTTTTCAGAATATATACAAAATATCTGGGGGAAGGGAGTGTACTAGAATCTGGGAAAATCCTAGGATCATATATTTAGAGCTTGAGGAGACTTAAGAATAGTATCCCATCTAGTTCCCTTATTTTATAGCTAATGAAATAGATCCAGAAAAGTTAAATGACTTCCTCAGGGTCACACAGCCAGTAAGTGGTAGGTCTGGGATTTGAACCCAGGTCCTCCACCTCCAAATCTACTGCACTCAAGAAAGGCTTGATCTAAATCATAAATGAAACAAAGGATGGTGAGAGATAGAGATGAAGAAGGAGTGCATCTAGGCATGGAGAAGAATCATTGCAGAGGCATGAAGGCAGGAGATTCAGTGTTATATGTGAGGAATAGCAAGAAAACCAGTTTGACTGGGTTGAAGAGTAAAGAAAGAAGATAAATGTTAAAGTCTGGAAAGTTTAAAGGCTAGGACCAAGTTGTGAAGCATTTTAATAGCCAGAGGACTTTTTAATTTGCCCAAGAAGTAACAGAGAATATTGAAATTAAGTAGGACAGTGACATGAACGTTAGGAAAATCCCTTTGGCAGCTGTGTCAAGGATGGATTGGAGAGGGAAGAGACAATAGGAAGGGGACACTGTAAAAGCATAAGATGAGGAGGATCTGCCTGGACTAGGTTGTGGGGAGAGGAGATACATATAAGAAAGGTTGTGGAGATAGAAATGACAGGATTTTGCAACTGAATGATATGTGGTAGGGAGATAGAGGGAGAAATCAAGAATGACATTGAGGCTGGACCTGAGATGACTGGAAGGATGGCTGGTAGAGAAGGATTATAATGAGTTCTCTTTTGTACACGTTGTGCTTAAGAATGTCCATAGGACATCCAGTTTGAAATGTCCAGTGAGCAGTTGGTAATACAAGACTGATGTTTAGGAGGGAGGTTAAGGATGAATTTGGGAGTTGTCTACATATAAATCTTAACTAAGTGCATGGGAGCTGATGAGTAAGAGAATGTAGGGAGAGAAGAAGGGACCAGATAAAGTCTTGGGGTAAACCAACAATTTGAAATGTGATATGGGTGGTAATTCAGCAAAGGAGATTTAAGGAATATTTAGCCAGGTGGGAGGGAAATAGAAGACTAAATGTCACAGTGACCCAGAGAAGAGAGGTCAACATTGGTCAAAAGTGTTAGATGCTGTAGAGAAGTCAAGAAAGATGAGGAATGAGAAAACCCCCCATTAGACTTGGTAGTTAAGGAATCATTAGTAACCTCTGGAGAGAATTATTCTGTTAAATAAATGTGGAAGTTGAGACTGAATCAAAAAAATAAATTTTAAAAAAGATAAATTTTGATCAGGACTATGTGAGGTGCTAACTCTCCCTGTCCAGAAGTAATTTTGATGGCTTAAAACTATTCTAAAGTAATTCTTTATCCTTTTTTCTCATTGTTTATATTATTACCTCCCTTTCCCCAGTTCGACCTATTTTTAACCCACTTCAACCAAGTAATTGTACAAAAAAAAAATCTCATATCCTTATTTTCTAGATTCAGCACCTAAAGATGGGAGGAGATACCTTTCCTTTAATGGGTGACTCAGGTACCATCTTGGGAATGGTGAGTTAATAGGGTACCTGCTGGGACCCTTCCCCCAAGAAAATATCTGGGATTGAGAGCCACATGGCCAAGTGGGAAACCACAAAAGACTGTTTGGTGAAGGAATCTTTGGACATTTCAGGCAATTCTGAGATAGGAGAACTGGAAACTTTTTTTTTTTAACTCTCTTATATGAATTAAACACCTTTCCTGCATCTACTCTACTTGTCCACAGGGCTAAACTAGAGAAGTTCATATATATATATATGTATATATATATATATTTTATATTCTCTTTGTTTATGTATTGTTATGAGGGTCCTCTGTATAAATACCCTCTTCCCAAAACATGTAGATTGTTGTAGAATCTTTGGCAAGGCAGCTCAGGAGCTAGGAATAAGCATGCCTTTCCTGAGAGCCAGCCCTGTTGTGCCCCTTCATGGCCCAGCAAGAATCCATTTTCACATGCTTCAACTAGTGGAATTGGTACCAAGCCCCTTGTTGTCTAACACTGGTTATCCTTTCTAGGCAGGAGGGAAGAAGGCTCAGGCTCAATCTTCCTCTCAGAGAGAGCTCATCCCTTTTCTTCCAGTGCCCCAATCTCTCCTTCCATTTCCTAGGCCTTGAAGAGCCACAACAAAAGCAGCAAGCCTCTGTATATCTCTGTGGGTCACAAGGTGAGTCTGAAGACTGCAGTTCACCTGATCCAAGCCTGCTGCAGATACCGGATCCCAGAACCCATTCGACAGGTAAATAGGAGCCAAAAGGAGGTAATGACTGAGGGAGAGTTGGTGGGTTGGGATGGTCAGTGTTTATTTAATGGAATAGAATTGTTGAGGCCATAGGAGAAGGCTAGCAATTGGGTTCCTAGGAGTAGAATGTGTGTATCAGGGAAAAACCACAGGAATTACAGTTCTAAATGTACCATAGAGCTGGTAGCAGGACTGAGACAAGTACCATGTCTTTAAGTCTGACCTATGATTTCAAGATCTGGAGAGGGAGGTTTCAGTTCCCACTTGTGCCTCTCTCCCCTTGCATCCCTGAATGAAGGAATGAAGGAATGAGTGAATGAATGATTGAATGAAAAGGCATGTTGAATTAGTTAAATAAAGGATTAAAGAAGGATTAGAAATAATGATGGTTTAGGAGATGAGGGAACATCACCATCCTACACTTTCTAGTTTCTCAATCTGTTCAGCTCTTTTGAACTGTTCTTCCACTGTACCTGGGCAATCCACAGGTATAATTATTCTTGATTTTGTCATCTCTCAAAAATCATTCCATTTTCATAAAAAAGAACTCTGAAATCTTATTCATCCTCTTATTCCTCTTATTAGCCTTTTATTCCATCCTCCCTTTAAACAATTCTTTGTTTTCATCATTATTTCCAATCCCTCTTTAACCTCTTTCAACTCTTGAGTATTCTTCACTCTTGATTCTCTTGCTCCTTTGTTCTGTTGTGGCATGTGCCTTGCCAGACCTCACCTGCCACACTCCTATTTGCATACTATTCAGTAGAACTGGGGGAGCCATGCCAACTGTATCCACTACAAATTTGTGTTACCTAATTTCACCTGGGACCTTAGAGAAGCAAGGCAATCTTTTTATTAAGCCTTAGTTCATGCTCTGTTTTCTGCCGGAAACCATTTCTTCTTTCCCATGGCTTCCCAGAGCACTTCCCCATATTTCCGCAAGTACTTTGCCTTGTATTTTATCAAGAGAAAAGAGAAAATTAGGTCATTCAATATGCAATGCTCTTTCTACATCTCAAAGGTGGCTTTCCTCTCCAAGGCCAATACCTCCATGTTACCTATAAATCCCTCTCTTTCTTTGGTAGATTGCCTCCATTATCATCCCTCCTCTCTCAAACATCTTCACTCTCTCCTTGTCTACTGAATTTGTTCCTCAAAACATTCCTACAAACATGATCAAGTATTCAAAGAAAAATTCGCCTGATCTTACTGTGCCCTTAAACTATCATCTTATATTTCTCTTCCCTTTCTTAGCCAGATTGCTAGAAAAGGCTGTTTACACGTTTTGCTTTCACTTCTCCTCTATTCACTCTTCCTCCAGAATCATCGCCCACAGCACATCCCTTTCTGTAGTGTGCCTCATTGTTTGAGCCCCTGTACACTTATGCATAGGCATCTCTCATCTTGCTTCCAGGGCTGTAGAAATTCCTAGTCATTTCACTGACTTAATCGACCATGATTTGCTTTCAGTTCCCTATTGCTTAGAAACTGAGCCCTTGGATTAGTGTTTATTTGTTCATCATAATGATTTTCATGTGATTTATATGTTGTTCATTTAAAAGCAAAATGCTCAGAAATCCCTTTAATCCCTGTTCTTTTCCCTTTCTAATTCTCCCTAATTTCTATGTGATGTTTGACAGACCCTCTGCCTGGAAAAATCTATTGGTTAGATTCTTCCTGGATGTATTCAGTCTAAGCTATAGCGTGAGGCAATAATACCAAGAGAAGTTAAAATCCCGTTTTTTCCCCCCCTTGATTTCAGAGCTCTATTCAACTTATGGGCTTTTCCTTCTTGCAGGCTACTACTGTGAGAAGCACCCTCCAGGTGGCAGTACCAGCTCACTGTGAGCATCTACAATCCTAGGCTGCTGTGAGCAATGAATGAATTAGGGAGCCAAGGCAGTGTGAGAAACATTGGGTTTTGGGCCTGAAAAAGAGAGTCAGGAGCTCAAGTCCAGTTCTGTGCTCTTGCTAGCACGTCAAACTGCCGACTTCCTGGGGTGTCATAGTCAAAGTGGAGCAATTTAGGGATGAGTGTTTCAGGCATATAGATTCCTCACAAAGCCCACTTTGTTAACATCTTTCTACATAACCATATCCATCCTCATCTCTATTCACTCAAGTTTTCCTTCTTCCCTTGCAGTAGGTCATTATCCTCTTTATCTATCTTCCATTCTTTGCCATTTCACTATTTCCCTCTACTACTCCATCTCCCTCTACCACCTCTCACTCGCTACCTTTTGTGCCTAGTATTAAGTGCTTTTGCCATTCTACTATTGATTTCAGGAGTCTGAGGACAGTCAGCTAACTGTTGCCTAAGTTCTTTCTACTATTAAATACAACTACCTTAAGTTAGTTATGCCTAACTTTCCAAGGGATTTACTCTATCCATTTTGTATGACCAGCCTAGAACCAGAGGAAAATGTGGTCTAGGGTCAGAAATCTTAGTTTTTCTTTTGTCAGTGATCTGTTATATGAAATTGAACAAGACTTTTCTCTCTCAGACTCAGTTTACTTACCTTTCCTTTGAAAATTTGATTCCTACTTCCTTCTAGGCAGATTGAAATTCTCTAAAATGTTTTAGGTATTTTATTTCAGGAGAAAGGGACAAGTCTATGTCATTTTTGTTCTATTCTAGGAATTTTAAAGTGAGAGGTAAAAGACATAGGATACATAGTCCCTGCCCTAGGTAGACTACATCTCTTTGCAAGGTTAGAGTGTGATAACAAATTAATCCTTAGGTTCCAACTTTTGAACCCTTTTGCTTTCAGTTCCATTCCATTCCTTAAAAAAAATTAATATGGTCAAGTTCCACCTTCAAAAAGAGATATCTTTGGGAAAAGTACAAAGGGCCAGAGTGGACTGTGTTTTGTATTTTTCTTTCCTTTTTTTTTCCCCCTTAAAACTATGTATTGGTTCCAAGGCAGAAGAGTGGTAAGGGCTTGGCAATGGGGTTGAAGTGACTTGCCAGGGTCAGATAGCTAGGAAGTGTCTGAGGCCAGATTTGAACCTAGGACTTCCTGTTTCTAGGCCTGGCTCTCAATCCCCTGAGCCACCCAGCTGCCCCCTTCCCTTTGCTCTTAATAAGCTTGCGCCCAAGTTTGCAAGCTTGAAGGTTTGGGATTTTTATTTTTTAACATTTTATTTTTGTTGAGGAAAAGGGAGGAAAAAACTCTTTAATATTCCATTGCCTCAACTAGTCTTCTGCTAGCTGTCTCCATCCAATCTCACAACAAATCTGGATCTCTCCTTTCTTATTATTGTACTCTCCCTCATTGCTAGCCTCAGTATTTGCACTGTGGGAAGAGGAAAGAATTGGAGATTATCTCTGTCTTTGCTGTATTTAATTGTCTCTGTCTTATAAAAGAGAGAAGTTTAATGGGGGAATACCTGTAAAATGACTTGAATCTTGCAAAGATGCCTATTTGCCCCTTTTTTCTTTCCATTTGAAAAAGTCTGAATAAGAGCCAGTCATCCATTCTATACTTCCATATCCCTCTCTTCCCATCTCCATTTTCCCCCCTTTCATCCTCTGAAAATAGAACTGGTTTTGGAGGATTTACCACACTTCTGTGAGCCACTCTACCAATTAATCATTCAGGCCTAAATTGTTCTAAGAATTTTCTAAGCTTAAAATCTGATTGACTCATTTAGTAGAGGGTTTTGGGGCCAAATCTAGGCAATTGGTAAGGGAGAAATAGTAACCCTTCAAGAGGTAACCTAAACCTTTTAGTCTCAGATTAGATCTATCCTCACCCCTATTCAAGGGCTCTCCACATCTGATGCAGAATGATTTAGAGAACCATTTTGTTTTACCACAGTTCTGAACTAAAGTAACACCTCTAGAGAAGGGTAAAGATTCTCTACCAAACTGACCTTTAAATCTTAGAGAGGCTATCCAGAGCCACACATAGGAATTGTTGAACCTGAGAAAATTGAGTTGGATTAAGTGTGATGTGGCAAGAGCAGAGAAAACAGAGCAAATAGCCTATTCCAAGAGCCTAATCAAGTCCTTGTCTTCACAACAGGTGCAATACCACTATAGATATGGGGTCCTAGAGCTGATTGCCTAGGGGCCCTAGTCAAGCACAGATCACAGAGCGAATTGCAGAGGACACAGTCACCATGGAGAGGAAGCATGTTTTCCCAACCATCTGTGTCAGTGCACTGAAGCAAAGCCTCATCCACCCCATCCTAGGCTCACTTAAGACTAATCAAATAGTTTGAGTGTGTATTATTGCCCAGAAAGTGACTATAATTGGGGTTGTAGGTTTTCTTATCTATAAAATGAGGAGTTTGAAATAGATGATCCATAAGTTCTTCAAACTCTGCAGCCCACCAAATATTCTCTTTGGTTATTTCAGCTAATTTAAAATAAAATAAAGGCACAGAACCTCTTGGAAGATTTTTTATATTTGTATTTTTCAGAATTGCAGACTTTTAAAGTTGGAAGGAATTTCAGTCCATGCCATACCTAAAAGGAACTCCTACAATAATATATACTAAATAAATGGTCATTCAGCATCTGAATCTGAAGATTTCTAATGAGGGGGAACCCATCACCTATTAAGGCAACCAATTCCACTTTTGTACAATCCTAATTGTTGGAAAATTTTTCTTGATACCTGACTAAAATTTGCCTTTTTGTAACTTCTACCCATTTTTCCTTATTTTGCCCTTTATGGCCAAACATAATAAGTCTAACCACTCTACCACATATAACCTTTCTGATACTTAGACACAGATATCATATCCTCCTCCATTTTATCTTCAATCTAACATGCATAATTCCTTCAACTAATCCTTAGGTGACATGAACACAAGGCCTTTCACTATCCTTGAATTCCTCAGGACACTCTCTATTTATTATTATATGTCTTAAACTATGCCACTAAGAATTAAACACAGTACTCCAAATAAGTTCTGTTGAAGCCCGAGTACAGAGAAATGATCACCCTCTTCCTTCTGGAAACTGTACCTATCTTAATGTAGCTGAAGATCACGTTAGCTTTTTTGGCTGCCACATCACACTTCTAACAGTATTGAGTTTGCAGCTCACCAAAAACTTCAGAGTTTTTTTTTTTAGGCATACTGCTATCTAAGCATATCACCCCTATCTGGTGCTTGTTAATTTGATTTTTTTGAACCAAAATGTTATTTCTATTGAATTTCAGGTGACTAGACTTAGCCCAATGTTTTAGTTGTCAGGGTCCTTTTGGATTCTGATTCTGGTGTCCAGTGCTTCTCTGCCTCTCACCTTTGATTATCTGTACATTGAAATGATTTATCCAAGTCATTAAAAATTCTAAAAAGCATAAGACCAAGCATACTTCTCTAGAGCATTTTACTGGAGACCTGCAAAATTGATATTGAACATCAAATATAGCCATTTAGCTATTTCCAAATTCATCTGATTGCATTATTGTCTAGTTAGTCAGTCAGTCAACATTTGTTATTTATTGTCAATCAACAAGAATTTATTGGGTACTTACTATGTGCTAGGCACAGGGCATACAAGTATAAAGTACAAAGAAGAAAGTAATCCCTACTTGCAATGAGCTTGCATTCTAATGGAAAACAAGTATAGATATAGATATACACACTCCTCCCAAATTTAAGTGAAAAAACACAAATATATGCAGTTAAATAAAAGGTAGTTTAAGAGGGAAGGCATTAGCAGTTGGGGGATCAGGAAAGGCTTCATTCAGTAGATGGTGTCTGGTGGTGCTTCATCTAAAAGGAAGAGAAGAACTATGAGGAGGAAATAAGGATGAAAGCTTTCCAGGCCTGAGAAACAGCCAGTGCAAAGACTGTCACGTGCGAGGAAGAGAGAAGGCTGTTTGGCTGGCATGGAGAGTGGTGGAGGGGTAGTAAGTCTGGAAAGATGGGTTAGGGCCAGATTGTGTAAGGCTTTGAGAGCTAAACAGAAGACTATATTTTATCCTAGAGGCAGTAGGAAGCCAATGGAGTTGGTTAAGTAGGGGAGTCACATGGTTAGAGCTGCACTTGAGGAAAATTACTTTGGCAATCGTGTGTAGGGTGGCCTAGAGTTGGGAGAAACTTGAAAGGGAGATCAGATAGGAGGCTATTGCAATAATTGAGGTAAGGGGTGATGAGGGCCTGACCTAAAAGGTGGTGTTTGGGATTTGGCACCTGCCTGGATTATGGGGTGAAGGAGAGTGAAGAGTACAGGATAATTCTAAGATTACAAACAAGTGCTAGAAGGATGGTGTTGCTTGCCATTCCCCCATTTCTTGTTTGAACGTAGTTGTTTGCATGTTGTGAACTTCTCTAGGGCAGGCTATGTCTTTTGCTTTTCTTTGTATCTCCAGTGTCTAATCAGTGCCTGGTACAAAAAGGCACTTAGTAAATGTTTATTGACTTGACTGATAGAAATAGAAAAGTTTTCCAGAGTTTAAGGGTTTAAGGGAAAAGAGTTCAGTTTTAAAATTCTTGAGTTTAAGTTGTCTCTAGGACAGTGATGGGCAAACTACGGCCTGTGGGCCAGATGCAGCCCCCTGAAATGTTCTATCAGCCATGCAACACTATTCCTAATCTGATGAATATAATGAGTAGGAGACAGTACAATGACACTTCAAAAGAGTTGCCTTAGAAACAGACTGACAGATGAGCATTTCCTTTCCTTTGGCCCCCTCTTTAAAAAGTTGACCCATCACTGCTGTAGGTAATAGAGAGCCCCTGGAGTTTATCAAGTTTATATGTATAGGGGTGATGAGGTCAGATCTGTTCTTTAGAAAAATCACTTTGGGGGCAGCTGGGTAGCTCAGTGGATTGAGAGCCAGACCTAGAGATGGGAGGTCCTAGTTTCAAAAATCTGGCCTCAGACACTTCCTAGCTGTGTGACCCTGGGCAAGTCACTTAACCCCCATTGCCTAGCCCTGTAACAAATAAAATTAATAAAGAAGGATATATATAAAAGATATTAGGGTTAAAAAATTAAAAAAAAAAGAAAAATCACTTTGGTAGAGGAAGAATTTGAGCGGAGAGAGAAATAAAGCAAGAAGACCAATTAGAAGGTTATTGCCATAGTTCAGGTGAGAGGTAATTAATGAAGACCTGACTAGGGTATTGACTGTGTGAGTTGAGAGAAAGGGATATATACAAGAGATAATATGAAGGTAGAAACTATAAGCTTTGGCAAGATGGCAAGAGATGGGAAATGTGAGGTGAGTGAGAGTGAATAACTGAGGATGATATCAAGGTCCAGAGTCTAAGAGTCTGGGAGGATGTTGTGTAATCTTGGTCTTAACCTTATAAAAATAATGATCGAATCTATAAGATCATCAAGTGAGAGAGAAAAGAGAAGAGAGAAGAGAGTAAATGTGGGAACTTTCTGTAGCTGGCTTTCACAAGGAGTTTAGTTGAGAACAGGATGAGAGATATGGGACCATAGCTAGTGGGGATGGTTAGATCAGTTTTGAGAATGGGAGTGACACAAGCAAATGTGTAGGCAATAGGGAAGGAACCAGTAGTTAAGAGATTAAAGATGAGAAAATACAGTTACAGTGAGGGCAGTTTGCTGGAGAAGACATGAAAGGATGAGATCAAGTGTTCATGTAGAGGGGTTTTGCCATGGCAAGGAGAAGGGCCATCTTTTCATTCGAGTCAGACATGGAAGAAGAGTTAGGGGAACAAGATGAGGAAAGGAGAAGAAGGTGTTCTCAGTGAATGGCTTCAGGTTTTTTTAATGAAGTATGTGTTGAGGTTCTTATCAGTGAGGATTGGGGAGAGGGAGTGCTACGTGAGAGGCTTAAAGAGAGGTATGAGAAGCAGCAGCTCTGGAGAGTGACATATGAGATCTATTAGAAAGGAGCAGAAAGACTGCTTTGCTGTAGTAAACACCCAGTTGAAACTAGAGAATATAAATTTGTGGTGGATCCAGTAGCATAGTTTCATGACTTTTCCCAGCTTTTTTAGCAGCATGTGAATAGCAGTGAAGGAGGCAAGTGAGAGGAATGAACCATATTTGGAGTTTGGCAAGATATAACCTGTGGCAATAGAGAAAGGGGATAAGATTTGACAGCAGAGGATAGTGTAGAGTCGAACAGGGCTTACTTAAATGGGGCAAGATGGAGAAGGGAAGAGAGTGTAGTCAGTGTAGGAGTGAAAGCCTGGGAAAGAATGGAGGAGTAGAAGGAATGGAGGTCACAGTGAGGATGAGGAACAAGGTTAGAAGTTGTAAGGCATGGAGAAAGATGGAATGATAAAAGTTTCTGATCAGAGAAAGGAATTTAAAAATTCATGTATTTCAAAGTTTATTTGTGAGTAGTAACAAGATCAAGGGCATGACCATCTCTGTAGATAGCCAAGGTAGAATAGAATAGGTCAAGGCAACTGAATTGATTGAGGAACTGGGAAATTCTTGTAGTTGAGGGGAGAATTTCTATCTATCTATCTATCTATCTATCTATCTATCTATCTATCTATCTATCTGTCTGTCTGTCTGTCTGTCTGTCTGTCTGTCTGTCATCCCCTCATAGCTCTGAAGACAGGATTTGTAGTGGAGAGAAAGACTGAGCCATGAAGTGAAGTTACTGAGTAAGGAAAGAGAATATCCTCTTGGATTTATGGTTAATGATCTCCAGAATTTGGATTGGCTGATAAATCTGGATTGTGTAAACCTCAAAGGAGTGGTTGTATAGTTTTAGGGAGAGTTTGAAAGTGACAATTAGGAACAAGGAATAATCCTTCCTGTACCTTATTCCATCTTCCACACAAGTGTTGTATGAAATATTTTATCAATTGCCTTGCTAAAATTTAAGTGAACTATGATCTAAAACATTTCCTTGACCTAACAATGTAGTAACCTTGTTAAAAAAAAAAAAAAAGGAAATGCCTACACCTAAATATTCCAGCTGGGGAGTCCCAGGGTATAGCATTCAGGGTTCCATTTAGGAAATTCCCAGGCAGAACTTCCTCTCTGTGAATGAGACTTCAAAGTCTACTCTCTAGAAGGAGTCCTTATTGGGCCTTAAACAAAGAAAACTTTTTGCCAACTATAGTTTGCATAACTGCTAGGGTTTAAACAACCTGACCAAGGTCCTGAGTTTTAAAAACAGTTAAGCAAAACATTTCTCAAAACTTAATCAAGAGGGGGCAGCTGGGTAGCTCAGTGGTTTGAGAGTCAGGCCTAGAGATGGGAGGTCCTAGGTTCAAATCTGACCTCAGACACTTCCCAGCTGTGTGACCCTGGGCAAGTCACTTGACCCTCATTGCCCACCCTTACCACTCTTCCACCTATGAGCCAATGCACAGAAGTTAAGGGTTTAAAAAAAACAAAACTTAATCAAGAGTCATGAAGAAAACACATTTTGCGAGATAAGGGTTAATCTCACAGAAGGGTGATTACTTCCTGATGGTCACAGAGACCTGAGGAATCTGTTGAGAGCTCTGGCCAAAGCCCAAAGCAGTCCAAGTCTCTGCTGGTAAATATGAGGCCTATGATATAAAACAGGAGAGATTTATTAAAATTTATTTTAACCCTTCACAAATATAGGTTTAATCCATTAATTAATAATCAGATTAACTGATTTAATTAATCCATTAGATTTTAAGCTTCTTGATGGCAGGGACTATTTTGCCTCTTCTTTGTGTCTCCAGTGCTTAGCACAGTGCCTGGGAAATAGTAGGCACATAATAAATGTTTATTCTCTTATTAATCGATATATCTAAAAAATAACCATTTTTTGTTGTCCCTTGCTTTACTCATAAGCCTCAACTTGTTTTGAGTTTTAGCACTTCCAATATATATTTTTTTTAAACCCTCGTACTTCGGTGTATTGTCTCATAGGTGGAAGATTGGTAAGGGTGGGCAATGGGGGTCAAGTGACCTGCCCAGGGTCACACAGCTGGGAAGTGGCTGAGGCCAGATTTGAACCTAGGACCTCCCATCTCTAGGCCTGACTCTCACTCCACTGAGCTACCCAGCTGCCCCGCACTTCCAATATTTTTTACAGGACGGTCACACTTTTTATATTCAGCTTTTGTTATGTGTACTCTTTCTTCTATCTTTGTTAAACATCTTTTAAAAATCTAAGTTGGTTGTTCAACTATATTAATTTCTTCAATTCCCATTTTTCCTTCTCACTAAAATAGTTTCCTTTCCCATCTCTCTTGTCCTTTTTCAAGTATTTTAGTTCATGGAATCCTTCCTATCCTTACTTTTTTTAAACCCATACCTTCTGTCTTGGAGCCAATACTAAGTATTGGCTCCAAGGCAGAAGAGTGGTAAAGGTAGGCAATGGGGGTCAAGTGACTTGCCCTGGTCACACAGCTGGAAAGTGTCTGAGGCCGGGTTTGAACCTAGGACACCTCTGGTCTCTAGGCCTGGCTCTCAATCCACTGAGCTACCCAGCTGCCCCCTTCTATCCTTACTTTGAAAATTTTGTAGTCTGATTTCCCGAAATCTAGGGTGCATGTCAACTTTTTTCTTCTCTAATAAACTAGGAGAAATTGGCTACTCTATTTTTTCTCCCCTCAAATGACTTATCATTTCCACCTCAGCAATAGTGAAAATAAGATTCAGATTCAAGATAATTGACGTCTTCTATTACTACTATATCACTTCTCTATTTCAGGCTTATGCTCCATTTTCTGAACTCTTTATGTATTTCCTTGTTCTATCCAGATGGTCTATAGTATATGACAAGAATAAAATAATTTCTGTTTTTTCACTTAAATGCTTCTACTTTTGGTTCTCTGATTTACTCACTGTATGTTAAGAAGTATAACTTTCCCCATCTCTTGCTCCTTTCATTTCACCTGTTTCTTTTGAATAAAGTATACTCTAGTACCACCTTCCAGTCATGTATTTCATTTCCCTGAATCTCAGGAATTCCTGGGAAATAAAAGTCCAAATGCAGGGACACAAATTTTATTTCCTATTGCCTTTTGCCTAATCTTTGAGAATTTGTATGTAACTATTTGATGCCATAGTTTTTAACTACTTTTCATTTCCTTTCTTGTATTTTGTTTTCTGTGAACATCTGGTTATCTCATTTCTAGTCTTCATTCTTCATTGTATCTATTCTTTATGGCATACCAGAGTAGTTTTCTCCTTCACTTATGACTATTATTTTAAAACTCTTTTTTCTTTTTCTTTTTCTTTTTTTTTTTTGTTTTAAACCCTTAACTTCTGTGTATTGGATCATAGGTGGAAGAATGGTAAGGGTAGGCAATGGGGGGTCAAGTGACTTGCCCAGGGTCACACAGCTGGGAAGTGTCTGAGGCCAGATTTGAACCTAGGACCTCCCGTCTCTAGGCCTGGCTCTCAATCCACTGAACTACCCAGCTGCCCCCTATTTTAAAACTCTTGTAATTAGATTTATATAATTTAGATTTATAAACAGACAGCGCTATCCCTAACAGCTCTTGTGATGTGTACTCCATTCCTGGCCAGGAGTTTTGTTACTTTTATAGTTTAAGCCATGACCCCCAAAATCTAAATCCCTTCTCAGACACCTTCATCTTGGTCAACTGTTCACTTCCCACATTGAATATTCTCTTCTGTTTCACTTGTTTTTAGTGGGCAACAGTGAGCAAAACACAACCTGTTCCCCAAGACTTTATAATCTTTGTTAATACTTTTAAAATTCCTTATGGCACTATCATCTGTGCCTACATGATTCACCATAACTAGAGGGTAGTCACTTATTTTGACAGGTCTTTGGAGGTTTTGTATTATGTTTTGGATACATGCCTGAGAAAGTCTTCCCTGGTGGTGTTAATCAGGTTAACAAATAGATGCCCGAGTACCTCTGCTAAAGTTGTTGCTAACTCTCACTACACTTCTGACTCTTCTTACTGGATGATCTTTCACGTGGTGTTTCTGTGGCTCTATTTTGTCATTCTTTGAAGAACAGATGGCTACTTTTCCCTCAAAACTTGTAGTTCCCTTCTTTTTAGGAATATCCTCAAATTTGTTTTTTAGCTCAAAATGTACAGATGTCCTTTTTCTTCCTTTTCTCTTCTGTATGACACATTCTTCTACTCTCTACCCTTTGGACAAGGGTGATTCCCTTTTGCCAATTAAGAGCTTCCCTGCCCCACTACACTGAAACTCTGCTTCAGGTTTATTTTAGGAGCACCTCATTGTCCTGGATAACTTGAAGTGTGGAGAGGCATTCTTCAGGTCCTTCCCCTGTTCTTCTAGAAGAGAAAATAGCCTACCTTTGCCTGGCAATAGCAGAAATATAAGCGTCTTTATATTCAAGCAAATCACAGAAAAATTGACTGCACTTCATACTGAGAGATTCTCAATCTTGATTTTTAAACCACTTGTAGGTGATTATACTTTATCCTCTATGAACTTCCTTAAGACTTTTCAAACCTTTTATCACCTCTTGCAGCCTGAAAGCTATATACCACTTTCTTTTGTTGGTCTCAATAAGAATTTTTAGTTCCCTATTCTCATTAACATTTTATTCATTTCACCTACTTGGTTTACTTAACACTTCACTAATTTGTTTTACTTATCTTATTTGCTTTGCTGTGACATTCACCTTTTCTTTTTCTTCCTCTTTGAGTACATCTCATCGGGTCTTACTCCCTAATCTTTTTCTTTCCTAAGATTGAACCTTTCTTCTCCTTAAGCTCAATTTTTTTTTTTCAGTTAATTTTCTCAAGTCTTCCCAAATTTCTCTTCTTCCATATTCAGGCTTTGGTCTTCACAAATTTAGACTTCAAGTCATCTTCATGATTTATTTCTCTTTGTTTAGCCTAAGCTTTTACATTTCCTGTAACTTTCTTTCATAGAAGCCAGAAGTAAAATCTGGTCTTGAATATTATTCTTCAATTTTTCTTCAATTCCTCCCCAAATTGAATCTCTGGCTTTCTTAACAAGTTCAAACCCCTCTAAATTCACCTTCAACATTTTTTTCTCTTAATTTGGCTCAACTCTCAAATCTTAATACTTTTTCAAAGAAAGACCAGAAGTAGAATTTCTATATAAATATACATTTCTCATTTTACTTATGATCAGGTCTAGAAAACTAGTCCATTTGACCAATTTCTGTGAATGTTCAAGTTGGGAGTTTATTTTACTTGGACAGGACAGACTAAATCATGTATCTTAAAACATCACTACATAATATAAAACATAATTATATAAAGCAAAATCCTGTAATACAAGTAGTGTTCTTGTTCAATGTCATTTAAATAAGGAGGAGAACTTTTATTATGTGTCTCCTGAGTGCTAAGTACTTGGAGACATATACAACATTTTAATTTATAAGCTACTCCATTGAGTTTATAGTCTGAGTTGAAAGAAGACTCCAATATGTGATAAGTACCTTAGAGGGGAATAAAGTCCCTTGTGAGATCCAGAGAGGAAGATTTTGACAATGGTTATCAGGAGAGACTTAAGGGAGCTTTTGTAACTCTTTTTTCTATTTGGCCAATTCTGATTTTTAAAGACTTCTTTTCTTCAATTAATTTTTATTCCTCTTATCATTAGGCCAATTCTGTTTTTTAAAGTGTTATTTTCTTCAGTATTTTTTATTTGTCTTTTACCAAGCTGTTAATTCTCTTTTCATAGTTTTCTTACATCACTCTCATTTCTTTTCCCAATTTTTCCTCTACTACTTATCTCTTTCTTTAAGTCTTCCTGGAATTCTTGTTGGGTTTGAGTCCAATTAGCATATTTTCTTTGAGGCTTTGGTTGTAGGTGTTTTCACATTGTTGTCTTTTTCTGAGTGTATATTGTATATGTCTTTTCTGCCATTATAGTAGCTTTTTATGGGTAAGTTCTTTTTTGTTTTTGTTTGTTCATTTTCCAGCCTATTTCTTGACTTTGAACTTTATGTTACAGTTAGTTTCTCTCCACCTTTGGGGTAGGGAGGCACTGTGCTAAACTTCAGGCTTTTTTATGCTTCTGTTTTCAGAATTTGTTCTGAGGGTTTTGAAGTTTTCAGTATTTCTATAGTGATGTGATCTGGGGAAAGGTGTGGTCGTTGTTCTCCTGTTCTTCTCTGGTCTTTACCCAGGAAAGGTTCCTATTCCCCTGTAGCTACAAGCATTAGCACTCCCCTTGGCTCTGGGATGATGACCAAGTGCCCATTCTGATTCATAAGCACTAGTGCTCCTCTTTCCACCATGATCAGTTCCCCTCTTCCCTTGTGACCAACTGCAGGTGCTCTTCTCTGCCCTGGAGTTGAGTCTCAGAACTGGGTATAGGTAATAGAGTCACTAATCAGGGCCAGCTGCTTCCAGTGCCAGCAAAGAATTTCTGATGATCTCTTTCTTACCAGTTGTCCAAACCCCTTTCCTTCTCCTGGCTGAGAGCTCCCAGTTGTTGTTGCCTCTGCCATTGCTGCTGGGGTTGTCACTGCATGCAATGTGCTCTGGGCCAGCCCCATTCTGGTGTCACAGACCTCCACTACTGAACTCCTAAGTTGTCTGAGGTTGGAAAAATATTTCACACCAAAATTTGATTTGATGAGTTATTTTAAAGTTGTTTGGTGGAGAATGTTTGGAAAATTCAGCTGGGTTGCTGCCTGTACTCCATCATCTTCTGCACTTTCATTTTAGTTGGTCTTTAAAAGATGGGTAGGACTTTAAGTAGAGAAGGTAGAAGTGGGCATTTTAGGTATAGAGAATAGTATGAGTAAAAGGCTTGGAGGCAGGAGAGCATGAGGGATGTTCAGGAGGCAGTCCTGTGTGGCTTGGCATTTAGAGAGGGTATACTGCACAGTTAGGGTGGCCCTGGATTGGAAGGGCCTCTCAGCAAAAGATCTCACTTCACACTTGACTGATAAAATTGAGAGAAACCATTGTAAGCTCCAAATCTACACTTCAAATCATCTCAGCCTTTTAAGTGGTATCCCTTAATCTAGTCTCCCTCTTCTACAGTCCATCCTCCATAAGCTGCCAATTTGCTATTTCTTTTTTTTTTTTAAATTTTTTTTTTAATTTTAAACCCTTAACTTCTGTGTATTTACTTATAGGTGGAAGAGTGGTAAGGGTAGGCAATGGGGGTCAAGTGACTTGCCCAGGGTCACATAGCTAGGAAGTGTCTGAGGCCAGATTTGAACCTAGGACCTCCCGTCTCTAGGCCTGGCTCTCAATCCACTGAGCTACCCAGCTGCCCCTGCTATTTCTTTTTTAAAAAACAAGGATTTATTTTTCTCTTCCTCCCATCTCCTCTCACTCCCACTAAGAAAGAAATAACTTATATATAGTCAAGCAAAACAAATTCCTGCATTGCCCATGTCCAAAAGTGAATGTTTTTCTTTTCTTTTTTTTTTTTTCTTTTTTTTTTTTTTTAATAACCCTTACCTTCCCTCTTGGAGTCAATACTGTGTATTGGTTCCAAGGCAGAAGAGTGGTAAGGGTAGTCAATGAGGGTCAAGTGACTTGCCCAGGGTCACACAGCTGAGGTCTGAGGTCACATTTGAACCTAGGACCTCCCATCTCTAGACCTGGATCTTAATCCACTGAGCTACCCAGCTGCCCCCCACCCCTTTTTTTTGAGTATCTCACTTCTCTGTCAGTCAATGGGTAGCATGCTTCATCACTGGTCCTCTCGAATAGTGGTTAGTCACTGCATCAATGAGTTTCTAAGTGTTTCAATATTGGCAAGTCAGTATTATTAAAGTATAGATCTGACTGTGTTAACTCTTCTACTTGGGAAACTTTGGGAGTTCCTACTGACTTTAGGTTAAAGTATAAATATAAATTTCTTGACTTCATAAATCTGGCTACAGCTTACCTTTCCAATATGTTACTTCTCCTCCCATAGTATCACATTACATCAGAGTGGACTACTTGTATTCTGTGCTTTTACAGATTCCTTTATATTCTTTCTTCTCATTTTTGCCTCTTTGAATTCTTCCTTTCAAGGCATGGCTCAGCAAGTGCTTCCTTCATTAGAACTTTGCTGATCCCCAGATTGTTAGTGTCCCTTTGCATTGGCTGTCCCCCACTTCTGGAATGTTCTTGCCTCACTTTCCTTTCTTAGCTTCCCTTGCTTCTTCTTTTTTTTAAATTATTCTTAGATTTATTTGTTTGTTTTATTTTTTTGTGAGAAATCTCAAAGGAATTTATTTTGAGTGTATTTAAAAAATATTGAAGATAATAGACAAGGAGTTGAAATACAATAGTGCAGATATAATCTAGAAGTAGATGAAAAAACAATTGATGAGCTATATTTAAAAGGCACTCATTGTGGGGGCAGCTGGGTAGCTCAGTGGATTGAGAGCCAGGCCTAGAGACGGGAGGTCCTAGGTTCAAATCTGGCCTCAGACACTTCCCAGCTGTGTGACCTTGGGCAAGTCACTTGACCCCCATTGCCTACCCTTACCACTCTTCCACCAAGGAACTAATGCACAGAAGTTAAGGGTTTAAAAATTAAAAAAAAAAAAAAGGCACTCATTGTATCACATATTATATCCCCTCTCAACTATTAAATTTGGATAGTTCTTTTTTTTTTTTATATTAGCTCCTACTTTCTTTTTTTATTATTTTATTTTTTAGAAAAATTTTTCATGGTTACATGATTCATGTTCTTACTTTCCCCTTCACCCTCCCCAGGACCCCCACCCCCACCCCCGCAATAGCTGATGTGCATTTCCAATGATTTTAACATGTGTCATCGATCAAGACTTATTTCTATATTGTTGATAGTTGCATTGGTGTAGTCTTTGCTAGTCTATATACCCAATCCTGTCTGCATCAACCCATGTGTTCAAGCAGTTGTTTTTCTTCTGTGTTTCCACTCCTGTAGTTCTTCCTCTGAATGTGGAATCCCTTAGAATTGTCCTCAGAATTGCTACTAGTACATAAGTCCATTACATTCGATTTTACCACAGTGTATCAGTCTCTGTGTACAATGTTCTTCTGGCTCTGCTCCTTTCGCTCTGTAGCAATTCCTGGAGGTCTTTCCAGTTCACATGGAATTCCTCCAGTTTATTAATACTTTGAGCACAATAGTATTCTATCACCAGCATATATCACAGTTTGTTCAGCCATTCCCCAGTTGAAGGACATACTTTTCCAGTTTTTTGCCACCACAAAGAGAGTGGCTATTAATATATTGGTACATGTTTTTTCCCTATGATCTCTTTGGGGTACAAATCCAGCAATGGTATAGTTGGATCAAAGGGCAGGCAATCTTTTAGCGCTCTTTGGGCATAGTTCCAAATTGCCATCCAGAATGGTTGGATCAGTTCACAACTCCACCAGCAATGCATTAATGTCCCAATTTTGCCACATCCCCTCCAGCATTCATTACTCTCCCCTTCTTTCATTTTAGCCAATCTGCTAGGTGTGAGGTGATACCTCAGAGTTGTTTTGATTTGCATTTCTCTAATTATTAGAGATTTAGAACACTTTCTCATGTACTTCTTTTGATTTCTTTATCTAAAAATTGCTTATATATGTCCCTTCCCCATTTATCGATTGGGGAATGGCTTAATTTTTCTGTACAATTGATTTAACTCCTTATATATTTGAGTAAATAGACCCCTGTCAGAGTTTTTTGTTATAAAGATTTTTTCCCAGTTTGTTGTTTCCCTTCTGATTTTGGTTGCATTGTTTTTGTTTGTACAAAAGCTTTTTAGTTTAATATAATCAAAAGTATTTATTTTACATTTTTTAATTTTTTTCTAACTCTTGCTTGGTTTTAAAATTTTCCCTTTCCCATAGATCTGACAAGTATACTATTCTGTGTTCAATTGATTTACTTATAGTTTCCTTCTTTATATTCAAGTCATTCACCCATTCTGAATTTATCTTGGTGTAGGGTGTGAGATATTGATCTAAACCTAATCTTTCCCATATTGTTTTCCAATTTTCCCAGCAGTTTTTGTCAAATAGTGATTTTTGTCCCAAAAGTTGGGCTCTTTGGGTTTATCATACACTGTCTCGCTGATGTCGGTTACCCCAAGTCTATTCCACTGATCCTCCCTTCTGTCTCTTAGCCAGTACCATATTGTTTTGATGACTGCTGCTTTATAGTTTAGTTTAATATCTGGTACTGCTAGGCCACATTCCTTCATATTTTTTTCATTATTTCCCTTGATATTCTTGATCTTTTGTTATTCCAAATGAAATTTGTTATAGTTTTTCCTAATTCAGTAAAAAAGTTTTTTGGTAGTTTGATAGGTATGGCACTAAATAGGTAAATTAATTTAGGTAGAATGGTTATTTTTATTATGTTAGCTCATCTTACCCATAAGCAATCATTGTTTTTCCAATTGTTGAGATACAGTTTTATTTGTTTGGAAAGTGTTTTGTAGTTGTTTTCGTATAATTGCTGTGTTTGTTTTGGTAGATAGATTCCTAAGTATTTTATATTGTCTAGGGTGACTTTAAATGGTGTTTTTCTTTCTACCTCTTGCTGCTGTGATGTGTTTGTTGGAAATATATAGAAATGCTGATGATTTATGTGCAATTTATTTTGTTTCCTGCAACTTTGGTAAAGTTGTTGATTATTTCTACTAGCTTTTTAGTTGATTCTCTAGGATTTTTTAAGTAGACCATCATATCATCTGCAAAGAGTGATAGCTTAGTTTCCTCATTGCCTATCTTAATACCTTCGATTTCTTTTTCTTCTCTAATTGCTAATGCTAGTGTTTCTAGTACAATGTTAAATAATAGAGGCGGTAATGGGCACACCTGATCTTTTTGGGAAGGCTTCTAATTTATCCCCATTGCATATGATGCTTGTTGATGGTTTTAGATATGTACTGTTTATTACTTTTAGGAAAGGTGCTTCTATTCCTGTACTTTCTAGTGTTTTCAGTAGGAATGGGTGTTGTATTTTGTCAAAGGCTTTTTCAGCATCTATTGAGATAATCATGTAGTTTTTGTTGGTTTGCTTGTTGATATGGTCAATAATGTGAATGGTTTTCCTAATGTTGAACCATCCTTGCATTTCTGGTATAAATCCCACCTGATCATAGTGAATAACCCTTGTGATCACTTGCTGGAGTCTTTTTGCTAGTATTCTGTTTAAGATTTTTACATCTATGTTCATTAAGGAGATTGGTCTGTAGTTTTCTTTCTCTGTTTTTGATCTACCTGGCTTTGGGATTAGTACCATATTTGTATCATAAAAGGAGTTTGGTAGAACTCCTTCTTTGCTTATTATGTCAAATAGTTTGTATAGTATTGGAATTAGTTGTTCTTTGAAGGTTTGATAGAATTTACTTGTGAATCCATCTGGTCCTGGGGATTTTTTCTTAGGGAATTCTTTGATGGCTTGTTCAATTTCTTTTTCTGATATGGGATTATTTAAGTATTCTATTTCTTCTACTGTTAATCTAGGCAATTTATGTTTTTGTAAATATTCATCCATCTCCCCTAGGTTGCTATATTTATTGCCATGTAAATGGGAAAAATAGTTTTTAATGATTGCCTTGATTTACTCTTCATTAGAGTTGAGGTTTCCCTTTTCATCTTTGACACTGATGATTTGGGTCTCCCTTTTCATCTTTGACACTGATGATTTGGTTTTCTTTTTTCCTTTTTTAAATTAGATTGACCAGTACTTTGTCAAATTTATTTGTTTTTTCAAAGAACCCCCTTCTAGTCTTATTTATTAATTCGATAGTTCTTTTCCTTTCAATTTTATTGATTTCTCCCTTAATTTTTATAATCTCTAATTTGGTCTTTAATTGGGAATTTTTAATTTGTTCCCTTTCTAGTTTTTTGATTTGCATGCCCAGTTCATTGATCTTTGCCCTCTTTAATTTGTTAATACATGCACTCAAGGATATAAATTTCCCCCTGAGTACTGCCTTAGCTGCATCCTATAGAATTTGGTAGGATGTCTCATCATTGTGATTCTCTTCAGTGAAATTATTGATTGTTTCTATGATTTGTTCTGTAACTAACTGGTTTTGGAGAATCACGTGGTTTAATTTCCAAGTAGTTTTTGATTTGCCTGTCCATATGCCCTTACTGATTATTATTTTTATTGCATTATGATTGGAAAAGGTTACATTTATTATTTCTGCTCTTTTGCATTTGTTTGCAATGTTTCTATACCCTATTACATGGTCAATCTTTGTGAATGTACCATGTGCAGCTGAAAAGAATGTGTATTCCTTTTTGTTCCTATTTATTTTTCTCCACATATCAATTAAATCTAATTTTTCTAGGATTTCATTCACCTCTCTTTCCTCTTTCTTATTCATTTTTTGGTTTGATTTATCCAGATCTGAAAGAGGAATATTTAGATCTCCCACTAGTACAGTTTTACTATCTATTTCCTTCTTGAGCTCTGCCAGTTTCTCCTTTAGGAATTTGGATGCTATGCCATTTGGGGCATATATGTTGAGTACTGTTATTTCCTCATTGTCTATACTGCATTTTATCAGGATGTAATTACCTTCCCTGTCTCTTTTAATCAGATCTATTTTTACTTTGGCTTTGTCAGAATTATGATCGCCACTCCTGCCTTGTTTTTCTTTTTTTTTTTTTTAAACCCTTAACTATTGTGTATTGGCTCCTAGGTGGAAGAGTGGTAAGGGTGGGCAATGGGGGTCAAGTGACCTGCCCAGTGTCACATAGCTGGGAAGTGTCCGAGGCCAGATTTGAACCTAGGACCTCCCGTCTCTTGGCCTGATTCTCAATCCACTGAGCTACCCAGCTGCCCCTGTGCCTTCTTTTTCTCATTTGAAGCCCAAAAGATTTTACTCCAGCCCTTAACCTTAAACCTGTATATGTCCACCTGCCTCATATGTGTTTCTTGTAGACGACATATGCTAGGATTTTGGTTTCTAATCCACTCTGTTATTTGCTTCTGTTTTATGGGCGAGTTCATCCCATTCACATTCAGAGTTATGATTATCAGTTGTGTATTCCCCAACATTTTGGTATCCTCTCCTGGTTCTACCCCTTCTTTTAACACTATTTCCTTTTTAAATCAGTGATTTGTTTTAGACCAGTCCTCTTTGTCCCCTCCCTTGATTTACTTCCCTTCCCACCCCCTCCCTTATTATTCTCCTCTTTATTTTTTAAGGCCTAATGAATTCTCCTCCCTTCTCTTTTTTGACCTCCCCACTCCCCTGCTCCCCTTGGTTAATCCCTTCTGACTTTCTCAGTAGGGTTAGATAGAATTCTATATCTCAGTGGATATAACTACTCTTTCCTCTCAGGGTTAATTCTGCTGAAAGTAAGGTTTAAATATTACCTCTTAATGCTTTCTTCCTCTCCTTCTTATAATAGTATTCATCCCCTCCCCTTCCCATGCTCTCTTTGTGTGGTATAGAATAAACTATTTTTCTTATTTATCAAGTTTCTTTTGGTGCCATCTACTATTAACTCCATCTTCCCCCATCTCATCTTAGACCATTTAGTGCTCCAACTTCTCTCTGTGAATAATTCTTCTAATTACTATAATAGTGAATAAAGTTTTTGAAGATTTCACCTAACATTTCTCCATATAGGAATAGAGATAATTTGATCTTATTAAAGCCCTTAAAGAGGCAAATTTAAACATGAGTTTTTTTTCTTTCCTCTCTGTTTCTTATTTACCTTTTCATGTTTCTCTTGCTTTTTGTGGTTGGATATCAAACTTTCCATTTAGTCCTGGTCTTTTCTGTGCAAATACTTGGAAATCTTCTATCTTATTGAATGCCTATACTTTCCCCTGGAAGTATATAGTCAGTTTTGATGGGTAGGTGATCCTTGGTTGTAGACCCAGTTCTCTTGCCTTTCTGAATATCATTTTCCAAGCCTTGAGGTCTTTTAGTGTGGATGCTGCCAGATCCTGTGTGTTCCTGATTGGTGCTCCTTGATATCTGAATTGTCTCTTACTGGCTTCTTGTAAAATTTTTTCTTTTATTGGAAGCTCTTGAATTTGGCTATTATATTCCTGGGGGTTGTCTTTTGAGGGTTTAGTGTAGAGGGTGATCTGTGGATCCTTTCAATGTCTATTTTGCCCTCTTGTTGAAGAACATCAGGGCAATTTTGTTGGATAATTTCTTATAGTATGGAGTCCAAATTTCTATTAGTTTCTGCTTTTTCAGGAAGACTAATGATTTTAAAATTGTCTCTTCTAGATCTGTATTCTTGATTTCTCAGTGAGATATTTCATGGTTCCTTCTATTTTATCAGTCTTTTGACTTTGCTTTATTAGTTCTTTCTATCTTGGGAGATCATTGCCTTCTACTTGCCCAATTCTGGTCTTTAGAGACTGGTTTTCTGCTATAATCTTTTGATTTTCCTTTTCGATTTGGTCTATTCTGTTTTTCATGGTTTCCTCCAATTTGCTTATCATTTCATTTGATTTTGGAGCATCTTTCTCCATGTGGGAATTTCTGCCTTTCAACCTGTTAATTTCCTTTTGGGCTATTTCCCACTTTTCTTGCCAAATCTCTTCCATCTTTCTCATTATCTCAGATTTGAACTCTTCAAGAGCTTGTAACCAATTTTCATTTTTGGGGGGAAGGTTTGGATGTGATTACTTGTTTGTTCTCTTCTGCTGTTTGCTCTGTTGTCTAGATTTTTTCTGTGTAAAAGTTGTCAAATGTTTTTGTCAAGATTTCTTCTTGATCTTTCTCCTTAGAGGTTCTTGTGCATGGCTTGCCATTATTATTATGATATTTTTCTTTCTCAGTCAGAAGTCTGGGTGAGGTAGACAGGCTCTCCCTATTGAGCTGTGGAGTAGTTTTTGCCTGAGTCACAGCTGTGGGGCCCTCTCAGCTTTATCCTTGCGCCCATGGTCAGTCTGTGCTCTTTAGGCTCCTGAGGTCTCAAGTCTAGCTGTTTTCAGGGTCAAGCCTCCTCGTGGTCCCCTTGCTTGCTCCTCTTCCCAAGGCTCCTTTAACAGTCTCAGGGCACTGCTTCCATCATCATGCACCCTTCTGCACTGGGTCCCCACCCAAGGTACGCGTCTGCATTGAAGATCCATTCCTGTGCTCAAGGTCTGTGTTCAAAGTCCATGTTCTTTAGCCTCTTGGGGTCTTAAGTCTTTGCTGTTCTCAGGAGCAGGCCCTGGTGATCCCAGGTAGCTGCCAAGAACTTAATGAATGCTCCAAACTTGCTCTAACTCTTGTGCGCTGGCTTTGGCACTGTAGATGATGTGTGTGTGTGGTTGCTCAGCTTGCATTTTAGTGAGAGCTATTTCACCCTCTTATAGCATGGAAATGCCCCAATCCCACATATCTTCAATGCTGTGCCCTGTTGTGGGGTCCCTTCATTTGTCTGGATTTGGTTTTTATGTCCTCTTGAGGAGTCCTATCTGTGTGGGTTAGGAGAGGTTAAGCACGCTGTTTCTACTCTGCTACCATCTTAACCTGGCCCTTTGCTTCTTTATAGACTCGGCTCAGATGCTCCCTTCAGCAAGACTTCCCTAGAATTGGGCCCCCTGCCTCCTAAGAAATGAGTGTACAGTATTTGTATGTAGCAAACTGGGCAGATAGGCCTGATTAAAACATGGGATTTGTTGGAAAATGATGGGAAATAGAATAATAAATGAAAGGGTGGTCAGAGATATAAAACATTTGGACCTAGGATTAAACTTCAAAATCATCTTTGACTCTGTTTCCTTTGCTTACCAAGTTAAATCAATCACCAAATCCCATTGCTTCTTCCTTGAAAATGCTTCGTTTCTATATCCTTCATGAGTTTTTTTTGTGTGTATGTGATATCTGTCTTTAGTCACGAATGGGGAATATGGAATGTGCAATATGTTTTGCATGAAAGCCTCAGGAGTTAGGGAAGAAGGGAGGGAGAGAATATGAATTGCAAAATGTCAGAAAACAATTGTCAAAAATTGGTTCCACATGTAATTGAAAAAAAATTAATATAGAAAAAAGAAAAAAATGTTTCATTTTTCAATACCCTTTCTTTCCATTTCTACTACTATCTCTGTAGTTCTTATCACCTCATGTCTGGCTTGTTGCAATAGTTTTTTACCTGGCTTCTCTGACCAACTGCAGTCCCTCCTGCATATTGCTGCCAGGAGAATCTTCCTAAATGATAGTTATTATGTCATAAGCTAGCTTAAAATTTGTCAATGACTCAATCACCAACTGGATATATTCCAAATGCCCTAACCTGACATTCAAGAGCTTATATGGTCTAATTTCAACCTTCTTTTCCATCTTTATCTCCCATATTTTTCTGTGCAAATTCCATCATTGTTTTCACCTGTTGGGATTCTCAGAAGTCTATCTTTCAAGGCCCCACTCACAAGTTAGCTCTTTTATGAAGCCTTGGCTTCATAAACTCATCCCTCCTTCCTCTAATCTCTCACTGTACTTTTCTCAAACTTCTCTTATGGCACATAAAACATTCTTTATACAAAGGTGAGTTAGTAACTAGAGTGAATTTAAGGATATCTTTAAAATACTTTATTCCAAAAACATGAACAAAAATGTTGCCAACTTTATATTTGCAGAAACTACAAGTACTACATGTCCAGATTTAAATATGTCATATCTGGGAAAAATGAAAAATCACCCTGTTAACTCTTCGTTGTTTTTGCATCTGTTTTATACACCAGCTTGATAGTAAGCAACTTGAAGGCAAGCACTCTTATAGTGTCTTGCACAAGCTAAATGCTCAATAAATATTTATTGAATGAGTGAATGAATGAATGAATGAAAATGTTGAGTAAAAACTAAGTTCTCTAGCTCATCTAGTCCTAGATTATACTTTTAAAATCATCATCAAACATAAAATTGATTCAACATGATAATCTTTTGTTCATGTATATGAAGTTTAGGGAAAGACCTGCCCCAGGAAAGAATTCAGAAAATTCAGAATTTCAGCTAGTTCATCTCTACTCTTCTTCAACTTAATCATGTATTGTAGGCAGACATTCGATCCCGAGAATATATCCAGAGGACTATTGAGCTTGCCAGCTCACAAGAAGCAGAGAAAGAGAGGTAGGTGTATGATATGAATGGTAATTGCATTAAGAGCCAGCCTGGGTTAGTGCTCATAAAATGATATTCTTATGTCTGCTTTGCCCCACCTTTCTCCATGGAAGACTGAGACTCAGAATGGGCTAAAAGGGGGAGACCAGAATAATAGAATGGGAGATTTTAGAATGGGCCATACAACAATAGACTAGAACACTCCATTGTTGGAATCCAAATGTTAGTTGTGATCATCATGGTGGCAGGCAGGTCAACTGAATTTTTAGACCTACATGGGATCTAGAGCTAGAAGGGACTGATGCAGTTATGTCCAGCTCCTTCATTTTATAGGAGAGGAAATTGAGAATTTGTTGGGTTTTAACAGAGATCAGGCTGATGAGGCAATTTATAAAGGGAGCAAGTGTACCAATACAGGTGTATTTTAGGCAAAGCTGTCCTCAATGGGAAGAGTTGTCTTTGGAAGAGATTAGAAAGCATGCCACTTACATTCATGAGTCTAGGCAGAAAGAAAATCAAATCAAACATGAGCTAGATTCTGAGAAAGACAGGACTATACAGGAATTAAAGCATCAGCTCAAGGAAACACGTAGAGACAGAGATCGAGAAGAATTTCGCAATTTTGCTTTGCAAATTGCTAAAGATAGAGACTCTAAACCTAAATCCACATATTATAGTCAAAAGAAATCAAATAAATCAATTCCTAGGTGCTATCTTTGCCACAGGGCAGGCCATTTTTTGAAGGACTGTAGATTCAAGAAACAAATTGACTTCAGTAGAGATAAATCTGATTCCTATAAGAAATCCTATGCTAGTTGGGCAAGCAAAGCACAAAAATCTCAGGCTTGTTGCCAGCATGATTGCAAGAAATCAGACAAACCATCTTTCGAGGAAATGGAGAAATTTTTGAAGCTTGGAGCCAGGCCAAGGAGTGGATTGCAATGAAGGTTAATTTATAAGACACATCATCAAAGAGAAAAGGCAGATATAGAGAGCAAAAAGTTCGAAGGCATGAATGAGGCTAATGTTTTATTGATGGAAAGTATTGAGGGTAATCAATATACTATATTTGAGCAAATGAAGAAGTCAATGGCTGATTTAGAATTGCAAAATGATATAGAGAAGATGCATAAAGAAATATATGGAAGGGAACTATACCATACTGCCCCTTTCCATTGTTAGCACTGCTACCAACCCACTGTATGACCTTGTAACAAGACAAAAACCAAAGCAAAACAGTTTCTTAGATCAGAAGCTTGTCTAGCCTATCCTCCTGTCTTTAAGAGGACTAAACCCTCTTCATCATCTCTATTTAAAGATTTCTAGGCAAAAGAGATTTATTCATTCCCCTTGATAATTTAGTCCTATGCCTTACTACCTTCTATCTTGCAGTTAATTTTCTCTGTTAAACAATTCCTAAGATAAGGTACTTTGAGTTCTGAAATGAACAGTATTATTAAGCTAAAATGATTGCCTCCTCATAGTAAAAGTAAAATTTTACCTACGGGACATTGAGCATCTTCAGAAAAGAGAAGCAGATTGTGTCCAAATGACCAAGATAAAACCATTGCTCTGGTTGGATGGGATGAAGGTAATAGACAAGAGGAAAGACTGAACATCTTGCCTCATTTTTCTCCTGACTTTTCTTTTTCCTGATCAAGACAATATTCCTTAGATTTGAAAGGACAGAACAAAAATAGGGAAAAAATAGGGAGTTGAAACTAAAGACAAGATGGAAGATAGTGCATCTTGTTGCCCCTTGTTGAATTCACCATACAAATCCAGAACAAACTATCCTATGAGTACTGAAAGGATTGGCAGGTGTGATTGCTGAGCTGCTTTCAGGAATATTTGAAAGATCCTGGAGAACTGAGGAGACACCCCAGGACTCTCCTTCCTTCTTCTTTTCTTCCTTCTCTTTTTCCATCCATTCTCCTACCTTCTCTTCTTCCCTCTTGAGATACCATAAATTTTTCCAATTTTCAAAAAAGGAAAAAGTGGAGGCTATACATTATAAGTTAGTGAACAAAATTCCCTAAAGAAATCCTCTATAATATGTTCAACATCTAGCCCCTGCTTGAAGACTTCCTAGGAGGAGGGGGAAACACTATGAGGCAGACCATTACACTTCTGGACATCTCTGATTGTTGGAAGAATAGCCTGACATTAAGTCTAAATTACTTCTTTGCAACTTCCACTCATTGTTCTATCTTCTGGAACCAAACAGAAAAAGTCTATATGCTCTTTTGAGTCTTTTCTACTCTAAAAATTCTTCATTCCTTCAACTGATCCTCATATGGGATGGACCCAAGGTTCTTCACCATCCTGGTAGTGCTTCCACAAACAACTCTCCAACTTAGCTATGTCCTTCATAAACTACAGCCCTCAGACCTGAACATAGAACTCCAGGTGAGACCTAATTGGGCAGAGTACACTGGGACCCCCACCTCCTTGTCCCTGGAAGGTTTGCCCCTCAGTATAATACACAATGCCATTTGTTTTTTTGACTGCTACCTCACCCTGCTGACTCATATTAAGCTTAGAGTCCACTAAAACTTCTAGATCTTTTTCAGAGCAACCACTGTCTTACTATGCCTGCCCTATTTTATATACATGAAATTGATTTTTTTTATGCACAAGTTTCAAGACTTTTCATTTTTCCCTATTTAATTTCATCTTATTAGGCTTAGCCCAATGTTCTAGACTGCCATTTTCCTTTTGGATCCTGAGTCTGTGATCCCATGCATTAATTCTCAGCTTTATAAGATCTGCAAACTTGATAAGCATGCATCTATGGCTTTATCCAACTTGTTGATTATATCATGCATAAGGCCCAGAACAGACCCCTTCTCTCCCACTGGAAAAGTCACTTAAACCTAATTGCCTAGTGCTTACCATTCTTATGCTTTGCAACTGATACTCAGTGTCCATTTTAAGGCAGAAAGTAAGGTTTTTTAAAAAAATCCTGAATCTACTTTAATTGTATTACTGTCTAGTTTACATATCTCCATCTTCATCGCAAGAATAGGATAATATCCAAAAGAGCTAAAGCTTTGTTACAAATGAGGTAAATAGTATCTCCCTCATCTATTAGTTTAGTGATCCTGTCGAAAGAAAATGAGGTTAGTTGTGTGTGACTTGTTCTTAATGAAACCGTGCTGCTTTTTGTAATTACTTATTCACCAACATCTATTTAATAATTCATTCTAGAATTTTCTCAGGAATTGAATTCTTAAATTCTTAGGCCTATGGTATTCAGATTCTGTTCTCTTCCCTTTCTTGAAAAATTGAGACATTTGCTCTTCTCCAAACTCTAATTTTCTATAATCTTTCACCTAGGACTGCCAGTGGTTCAGTAATCACATCCCAGTTCTTTCAGTACCTGAGCACAACTGGGCCATTTGACTTGACTTTATTAAGGGAAACTAGGTGCTATCTTACTGTCTTCCTCCTTATGATGTATCATCAACATGTTAGTTGTGTTTGTCCAGTTATTTCCTGCCCACAAGCCATTCTCTTTAACAAAGAAAATAAATAAAATAAAAATTGAGCTGCTCTGCTTTGACTCTGGTGTTGATTATCATCCTATCTTTCCCAAGCAAAGTTCTTGTTCCTTTGTCACCCAACTTAGTTAATAAACTAAGGACAACTTTTTGGTTGTCCTTAGCTTTCCCTGTCAGCCTCAACTCATTTGGAGCATTAGCACCCATTGACATTATTTTTATATGATTTTGCCATACTTTCATATTCCTTTTATTACCTAGCATTTTTTCTTCTATACATTTCTCTTTAAAATGTAATTTGTGGGGTAGCTCAGTGGATTGAGAGCCAGGCCTAGAGATGGGAAGTCCTAAGTTCAAATCTGGCCTCAGACACTTCCTAGCCGCATGATCCTGGGCAAGTCACTTAACTCCCACTGCCTAGCCCTTACTGTTCTTCTGCCTTAGAACCAATACATAGTATTGATTTTAAGGTGGAAGGAAGGTGGGTTTTTTTTTAAACCCTTAACTTCTGTGTATTGGCTCCTAGGTGGAAGAGTGGTAAGGGTGGATAATGGGGGTCAAGTGACTTGCCCAGGGTCACACAGCTGGGAAGTGTCTGAGGCCGGATTTGAACCTAAGACCACCTGTCTCTAGGCCTGACTCTCAATCCACTGAGATACCCAGCTGCCCCTTGAAGGTAAGGGTTTTTAAGAAAATAAATAAAATTTAATTTGCTTGGTGAATTCCCTTTATTTCCATGTCCTTCTCTCCAAAGAAATCCCATTTTTCCTCAATTTAATTATTTCTCTTTATGTTTTTAAGATTTAATTTTTAGTCAGTTCCTATTCATACTGGTTTACTTCTCCTGTAAATATTTTAGTCTATGGAATCCTACCTATCTTTCCTCAAAATCCTTTGAAATCTTTTTTCTCAAAATCTAGGCTACATGTCAGGCTTTGCCTAGATTTCCGTCCCTTTTCTATCATAAAATCTAGGAGGCACTAGTCACTTCTCTCCAGGCTTTTCTTCATTTCTACCTTGGCAACCAGTTTCTCTCCATTAGTTAGATTGAGATACAAAATAGAAATTCTGAAATTATAAGATCCAAATTGTCTCCCTCTTTTCTTTCCCTCCCTGAGATGGTAAGCCACTTTATCTGGGTTATACATGTGTGATCATGCAAAGCATATTTCCATATTGGTCATATTGTAAGAGAGTACTCATATAAAACAAAACCCTCCAAATAAAAATACAAATAAGTAAAATAAAGTGAAAATAGTATGCTTTGATCTGCTTTCAGACTCTTTTCTTCTCTCTACTTGTTTCTCTGGAGATAGATAACATTCTTTTGTCATAAGTCTTTCAGAATTATCTTGGATCATTCATTGTATTGCTGAAAATAGCTAAGTCTTTCACAGTTGATCATCATATGATATTGCTGTTACTGTGTACAATGTTCTCTTCGTTCTGTTTATTTCACTTGGCATCAGTTTGTGTAGGTAGGTCTTTCCAGTTTTTTCTGAAATCATCCTGCTCATTATTTCTTTTACCACAATAGAATCCCATCATAGTCATATACCACAATGTCAAGATCTTTTTATCATCTCTGATAATCTGATAAGGACAGTTTAGTTGATAAGGAAATAAGGATGAGACAAGGGAGTTGTCTTTTACCTCATGCTTCCAGCTCTGGCTCCAGGAGCATGGAGTTTATTATATATATTTCAAGACTCATTTCACACAAAAGAACCCCCCCCCCCCGAAACTTTGCAGATGTGCAGAAGTTACAAATTATGTCACATCAAAACACAAAACATTGGCTTCAGAATAGACCAAGGCCAAGGCTGAATTTTGACTGGTTCTTATCAGAAAGCCAAGTTGGGGAGTATCCCTCTCAGGGTTGAATTGCCCCCCCCCCCAAGATTTTGGCCTTGGCTATACCAGGCAGCAGCATTCCTTGCTGTGTTAACAGTGTTAACCCTTTAAATTCAGGTTTGATAGGAACTTAAAGCTTTTCAATAAGGCCACAATACTTTTCAACAAGAAATCACAAGGATCACAAAAGGGGTCAAAAGAGGAGTCTCAGATTTTTATCTATTCTCTTATTGGCTTCCTACACCACAATTTATCTATTTCTCCAATTGATGGCCATCTCTTCAATTTCCAATTCTTTGCCACCACAAAAAGAGCAGCTATAAATATTTTTGTACAAATAGGTCCTCTTCCTTTTTTGGGAATATCTTTGGGATACAGACCTAGTAGTGGTATTACTGGATCAAAGGGTATGCATAGTTTTATAGCTCTTTGTGCATAATTCCAATTTGCTCTCCAGAATGGTTGGATCAGTTCACAACTTAACCATTAATGCATTAATGTCCCAACTTTCTCACATCTCCTCCAACATTTATTACTTCTTTACTGTCATTAGCTAATCTGATAGGTATGAGGTGGTACCTCAGAGTTGTTTTAATTTGCATTTCTCTAATCAATAGTGATTTAGAACATTTTTTTAATATCATCATAGATAGCTTTGATTTCTTCAACTGAAAACTGCTTGTTCATATCCTTCAACCATTTATCAATTGGGGATTGCTTATATCTCAAGATATGAGACCTCTATCAGAAAGACTGAATGCCTATCTACTTATAAATTTGACACAATTCTCTATATTTTTGATAAATTAGACTTTTATCAGAGAATTTTGCTACAAAAATTTCTCTTAGTTTTTGTTTCCCTTCTAATCTTGGTTACATTGGGTTTGTTTGTACAAAACTTTTAAACTCAATATAACCAAAATTATTAATTTTATATATTGTAATGCTCTCTCATTTGGTCATAAATTCTTTGGTCATAAATGCATAGATGTAAAAGGTAAACTATTCCATACTCCCCTAATTTGCTTATGGTATCACCCTTTATGTCTAAATCATTTGCCCATTTTTATCTTATCTTGGCATAAGGTGTGAGATATTGGTCTATATCTAGTTTCTACCATATAGAATATACTCTTAAAGAAATAATTGGCATATATTTCCACTGTTTACACATGTGCGTGTCCCCTCTCTGCTGATGTAATAACCTGTAGAAAAGTACATATATATATATAGATCTCTCATGTTATTGTCATTTATCTTCCTATGTTATTTAGTAAAATGTTTTTACATTAAAAAACAATAAAGGGATGGTTTACTCAATCTGTCTGATGGAAAGTGAAAAGAACTTGGGAGTTTCAGCCATTCAGGCCAACCATCCCTGAGGAGACTGCGGCGGGCAGAACTGGTGGGTTCTAGAACAGGAAGTAGGATCCCAAAGACAGAGCATAACTTCCTCAAGAACAAGTAATGCAAGTGGGGCACCCGGGTGTCTAAGTCTGGGTGCCATCTTTTTTTGAAAATCATTGATAAACTGGAGCATCCAAGATGCTTAAAGGTCATAAGGACATTCTAGATGAAGGCAATAATAACTAACATTTGTCTTGCTTTAAACTACATAATGCTTTTTATATATGCTCTCACATAAAGATAAATTGAAGGAACTGGGGATATTTAGCTTGAATTAAAGAGGACCTGGACATGATAACTCTTTCTAATGAAAGGTTTTCACATGGAGGAGACATTAGGTTTGTTCTGCTTGGCTCTAGAAGACAGAACTAACAGCACTTTACTAATTTACTATTTACTATTATTAACTACTAGCTGGGGCATGTAGATGGTGTAGTACTAGTCCTGGAGTCAGGAAAACGAGTTGAAATCCAGCCTCAGACACTTATGAGTTGTGTGACCCTGGGCAAGTCACTTAACTCCTATTTGCCTCAGTTCCTCTTCTGTGAAATGAGAAGAAATGAGAACTCACTGGAGAAGGAAATGCAAACCGTTCCAGTATCTTTGCCAAAAAAGGTAAAGCTTAGTCCATAAAGTCATGTAGAGTTGTACCTGACTGAACAACAACCATTACTACTACTAATAAGGAAGAACTTCCTGGTAATTACAGTTAGCCAAAAGAAGAGAATGTGAACTGCCTCAGGAAATAGTGGCAAAGGCTGAAGGGTCATTTGTTGGGAGGTATGGGTAGAGGGAATTCCTGCCCAGGGATGAGTAAGACCAGCCCTGAGAGACCCCTTTCAGCTCTCGTCCATGACTCGGCCATCCCTAGGTTGTGTTCATGCTGCAGGCCCGACCTACCAGTTCTGCCCGCCGCAGTCTCCTCAGGGTTGGCTGGCCTGAATGGCTGAAACTCCCAAGTTCTTTTCCCTTTCCATCAGACAGATTGAGTAAAGCTCCCCAGATGCCGCTGTGCTCGGGCTTCCTGGGGACCACTCTCAAGTGTCCTTGTTTTCTTTTCTGGGGCTTCCTTTCAGGGGTTCCAAGAGGCAGAGAGAGATGCGGAGCCCAACCATATGCCCTGCAAGAGACGTAGAAGAGGCTGCAGGAGAGGAGAGACCCCCGGAGAATCCCTGCCCAGGGCAGAGCTGCGAGACGCTGGGACAGTCCTCTGAGGTCCCGTCCCAGTGACCAGAGAGGAAAGGAGAGCAGAGCTGGCGTGGATGCTGTGAAAACTCTGAAACTCCAGGTGTGTGCTGTGGCCAAGCTGGCTTTTCCTTAGAAGGGGCGGGGGTGGCCCTTGAGCCTGAACTGAGGGAATGAGGCTTGGAAACAGCCGTCGTCTCTTCCCGGGGGCTAAGGACAGCGAGCCCGCGCCGAGAAGGAAGGGTTGGCAGAAGTAGAAACCCCTTTTGTTTATTGTTTAGCGCTGGGTGACTTCGGTGGACTCATTTCAAGTCTGAACTGGAAGCCCCAGCCTGAAACACACACACTAACACCATCCTGCCTGCGGTCACGCAGCCTTCGGAACAGCCATGTGTTCGGCAGAAGACAGATTTCAAGAAGGCAGAGAGCCAGCCTTTCTCTGGAAAACTTGTGAGGCTTTTGTATGTGGAGACAAGAAATGGGACTCACTTTTAAAAGAAAAAACTCGAATTAAAAAAAAAAAAAAAGACTCTGCTCCTGTCTTTCTATTTGTTATCTCCCAGAGTGGGGGCCCAGGCCTTTTTGCCTCTTGCTCAGCTCCCTACCATACCGCAGACTAGCCCCCACCCATTCCCCAAGCCTGGCCCATCTCTGGCATCTCCTCGCCAGAGGGGGAGGGGAGAAGGAGCGAGTTACCTAATCCCCAGCTCTTGCTGGCTCCAACAGACTGAAAGAGGGTGCCGTGGGTGGGTGGGAAACACACAGAGGGAGCTGCACCTGCCAGCAATCTGCTCAGTGAATCGAGGCCTAGTCTTTGCTACCTGGGAATGGGCTTTTGGCTACTGAGAAAGGGGAGCCAGTTCAGCCGCCCTGGACAGCGGATGGTACAGCCCTAGCCACGGGGCCACTGTCAGCCCTGCTTTCCCTGGTAGCTCTACATACTCTGCTCTCTCCACCTCGCTCCTGCTGGCCTGTCACCCAGCTGCAGAATCCTGGCTCCAGAACTTACCTCCAAGTACACTTAGTTTTGCTTTGGTAGATTTGCCCAGAGCTTCCCTGGACCAGATAACCTGCCCTGATGCCTGAAATAGCTGCATCTGCCTTCTTGGGGTTCTTTCATCACCCCAAGAGGCAGACTAGAAGAAATCACCCAAATGAAGGGTGCGAAGGTGGGATGTGGATGCTGGGGAGGCAGGGCCAGAGGAAAAGGGAAAACTCCCTTTGAGGAGCTCAGTGCCAGCAGCTGGTGCCTACCACCTTTCATGTTAACTGCCAGGCAAAGAGTGAGGAGCTCTGATCTCCAGAATCCACAGTGCCTGCCCTGCCAGCCTGGAGCTACAGAGCTTTGGCTTTGTGCAGTGAGCTTTGCCTGTATTCCCTGCTTCCCAAAGAGCCCAAACTGGTCTGTTTCTCCTGTATTCTTTATAACTCCATGTCCCAGATTTACTCTTAATGAATAATGCTTATATTTTTATAACTGTTCTCCTAGGAGCATCCAGAAGTTTGTGTTGGTTTTTTTGTTTGTTTGTTTAAATTTTCATCTTTGACTCTTCCTTCTAACCTCCCTGGGGTGAATGGTTTTATGAGCTTCATTTAACAGATAGGGAAACTGAGAACCAGGGAGGAAGGCTTGCCTGAGACCTTGCATAAAATAGGTATTGGATCTAGGGTTTTGATTCCACCTCCAGTGTTTTCTTCATTTTGGCACTCCCCCCCTCCCCCCATTTTAAATGAAGTTTAATAATGGGAAGGGAGTTTTCTGTTGTCTTTAAAAATAGACTCCCCAGGGGCCTGGAGAAATAGGAGAAAATGAAGAAGAGAAAGTTTGTATTTAGGGAATGCTACTTGCTGTTCCCATTTGCTCCTTTTCCCTGGACTTCTTAATAATTCTTTTGTGATGCCTTTTTTGCAGATTGTGGAGGATTGGGATGGAAAGGCTAAAGCTGAAGGGAAGTTTGAGCCTCTTTCCAGGAGTACTATTTCTCCTCCCAGACTTAACAAACAAGTGAAGTTGCCTTCACAGCCCTACTTGGGAGCTGGGAAAATTGTCATGAATAGTCCATCTCCTATGTGTGTGATAAGAAATCTGTAGTCTCACAGATGCCTCTAAAGCCTCCTCCACTTGGATAGCATAAGACTTCCCTTTTAAGTCTTTCCTTAGGCTTCAAGGAGCTTCGGTGTCTGGGGAAATCCTGCCCCACTCAAGGCAGTGGATGTCTTAGATTCAGATTAAGTCACATTTCAATATTTTTACTCTGCAGCATCATGTCTTCCAAATCGCCTACAGGAACACATTCTGCCGTTCACTTGATGGCACCCTCCCTTTCTTTCTTTGGTGTTTTCCCTAATCCCACTGTCCCCTCTACTTTGCTTCCCCTCTCCTCCATTCTTCCATTTGTCCTCATATCCTCTCCTTTCCTGTCTTCTCTCACTTCTCCCCTCTATCCTTCTCTATTTCTCCTTTCTTCCCTTCTTCCTTTCCTCTAGCTCTCTCCTTCCTTCTGCCTTCTCTTCCTGAGATACCATAAGTAAACATAATAGTTAATAGTTGAATTTCACTTTAATATTTGAAAGTGCTTTACATCCATTATCTTATATTAGGAAATAGAAAAAGGTCAGGAATTTCCCAGAAGCTCAGGGCCCTCGCAACTGAAGCTATTGTCCTTCCCCAAATCATTTTTTCTTCTAACCCTCCATAATTCAGATAATGCACCCTAGGTATGTGCATACTACCTGCCAGGTTTGCTCTCTCTCTGCCCAGGTACTAGTTTATTGTGAATCTTGCCAGGCCCCCTAGGACCATCCTTGCCTTCTGAGCCTTGTGATCCTCCAAGGCCAATCTCTTTCTTCTCCCACCTTCCAGCAACTTCCTAGACTATAAGAGCCTTAGCCTGATCTCTTCCTATTGGTTTTATATTTCACTTCCTTTTCTACATCAGGTGCTCTCTGGGACTAGAGACTTAGCGAGTAACCTCCCACAATCCACAGCAGATCAGAAAACATGAGTCCCCAACCTCACCTTTTAAGTCCTTTGATCCCCTCTTCTAGCCAAGCTCTAGGGAAGCCTGGCAGGGGTTAAGCTTAAGCTATTTAGTTCCCAACACACAAAAAAAATCAGCTGCTAATGCCCCCTGCCAATACCCAGCATTCTTCCTCCAACTCCCACTCCCAAATCCCTGACCAGCAGTGTCTCTGAACCTGCTGGGTTGAGACATACTGTCTCAGCAATGATAGAGGCAGGTACTTCGAATTCACCCTAGATTGGAGGGCAGTCCTTTCCCCCTAGCCCTTTGAGGGAATAATTAGGCATTTTGTTAGTTGTTCTTGGCTCTTATTCCCCTTGGATTCTAGCCAGAACCCAAAATGTAAAGTTTACTTTGGTCTCTGATACCCAGTAGACCACCCCCCTCCCACATCCTAGAGATCAGGAACAAAGTCACTTCTCCATTCTGGGTGACCTGACCCCTGGGGCCCTTCCCTGTCTGCAGTTTGGGGCTAGATTAAGAACTCCCATCCCCATCTTGAAGATAAAGTGAGAAGATACCAAAAGGGAAAGAATACTTTTTGCTATTCTCTTCTTGGCCCCACATTGCTTTTCCCTACCCCTGGCACAGCTACGTGGTTCAGTGGATAGAATGTCAGGAAGATTCATCTTCCTGAGGTAAATTTGGCCTCAGACATTTACTAACTGTGTGACCCAGGGCAAGTCACTTAATTCTGTTTGCCTCAGTTTCCTCATCTGTAAAATGATCTGGAAAAGGAAATGGCATCACTCCAGAACCTTTGCTAAGGAAATCCCAAATGAGGTCACAAAAAGATAGACATGACGAAACAATCCATAACGAATGGTCTTTTTCAATTTAACAGACATAATACCTGATAGGAAAAGCACCAGGACTTGCTAAAGCTTGTGCTTGGTTGGCACAACCTTCTCTGAGAGAAGCGAAAGGAAGGAAATAAGCATTTATTAAATCCTTCATGACTTCTGATTCCAGGCCCAGTGTTCTATCCATGATACCATTTAGTTGTTTCTTGGAGGATAGACTAAATGGGACCCCACCTAGTTGCCTTTTCTCCAATCCAGGATCATTTCCATTCTACCATGGAGCACCACAGTAGTACTTTGCAACTACTTAAAAACTTGGAGTTGGGAAAACAGTATGGCAGAAACTAAGCAGAGACCAACATCTCATACCACATACTGAAGTCAAAATGGGTACATGATTTAGATATAAAGGATGATGCCATAAAGCAAATTAGGGGAGTATGGAATAGTTTACCTGTTGGATCTATGGATAAGGGAAGAATTTATGACCAAAAAAGAGACAGAGCTTTATGAGAATATAAAACAGATAATTTTGATTATATTAAATTAAAAAGGTTTTGCATAAACAAAATCAATGGAACCAAGATTAGAAGGGAGGCAGAAAACTGGGAAATTTTTATACAGTGTTTCTCTGAAAAAGGCCTCATTTCTCAAATATATAGAGAACTAAGTCAAATTTATAAGAATACAAGCATTCAGTCTCTCAGATTTAGGTCTCATATTTAAACTATACAGAGAACTTTGTCAGATTTATGGGAATAAAAGCCATCCCTCCAAATGATAAATGGGCAAAAAACATAAATGGACAGTTTTCAGATGAAGAAATTAAAGTTATATATTGGTACATGAAAAAATGTTCTAAATCATACTGATTAGAGAAATGTAAACTAAAACAATTCTGAGATATCTCACATATATCTCTTGACTAAAATGACAAAACAAGGAAATGACAAATGTTGGTGGGAATGCGGGAAATAAAGTGAAAAATAGTATGCTTAAATCTGCATTCAGACTCTGAGAGTTCTTTCTCTGGAGGTAAATAGCATCTTTCATTGTATTGCTGAGAATAGCTAAGTCATTCATAGTTGATCATCATACAATATTACTGTTACTGTGTACGTTCTCCTAGTTCTGTTCACTTCACTTCTCATCAGTTCATGTATCTTTCCAGGTTTTTCTGAAACCATCTTACTCATCATTCCTTATAGCACAATAGTATTCCAAATCATATAAAACAACTTGTTTATCCATTCCCTAACTGATGAACATCCCCTCAATTTCCCATTCTTGGCCACCACAAGCTGCTATAAACATTTTTTGTACAAATAGATCTCTCTCTCTCTCTCTCTCTCTCTCTCTCTTTCATATCTCTTTGGGATACAGACCTTGTAGTGATATTGCTGAATCAAAGGGAATGCACAGTTTTATAGCCCTTTGGGCACAGCTCCAAATTGTTGTCCAGAATGGTTGTATTGGTTCACAACTCCAACAATGCTTTAGTGTCCCAATTTTCCTACATCCCTTCCACTTTCCTTTACTATCATATAAGTTAATCTAATAAGTGTGAGATGGTACCTCAAAGTTCTTTTGATTTGTATTTCTTTAATCAATAGTGATTTATAACATTTTTTTTTACCATTTATCAATTAGGGAATGTTTGTATTCTTTTTTTTAACTCCTTCCTTCCCTCCCCACATCACAGAAGGCATCATCCAGCAAAATATGAAGATTATGTCTTTCATGTTTTCATTTCTCAGTTCATTTTCTGGAGGTGAATGTTCATATGTTATTCTTCAAAAGTTAAATCTATAGTTGTATATAATGTTCTTTTGGTTCTACTCATTTTACTCTTCATTATCTCATGTAGTTTTTTCCAAGTTATTTAAAAATTAATCTGCTCATCATTTCTTATAGCACAGTAGTACTGCAATTTGTTTAGCTGTTCTTCCTCCCCAGGAATTCTAATTTTTAACCACCACAAAGGGTGCTGCTATAAATGTATGGGAGCATATAGGTTCTTTTCCTTTTTTCCTTAATCTTCCTGAGAAATAGGCCCAGGAATGGTATTTCTGGATCTAAGGATATACAGTTTTATAGCTCTCGGAGTCTAATTCTAAATTGCTCTCCAAAATGGTTAGATCCAATTCCACCAACAATGTGTCCCAACTTGAATTGCTATTAAAATTTAAAAAAATTTCCAGGGGGCTAAGTAATATTTTATCTGGAAAGGGGGCAGTAGGTCAAAAAAGTTTGGGAACCACTGATCTAGATCATTGTTTTATTCTTTCTTACTAGGAATGTACAAACTTTATTGGTCCCCATATATATGCTTCCAGGGTTGCTATAGACAACTCACCTCTTGATGAGCCCTCTGTCCAACCCATCAGTAAATCAAGTCTGGAGTTACAAGAGCCCCAAGGATCTGTGAGAGCTGGCTGAGTCCAATAATATCATTAGCATTCAAATAGATATTTTGACTGTGACATTGACTACCTGGGAGTCAAATTAGGCAAGTCATTTCACTTGGGATGACTTCCTCATCTATAAAATGAAGGGGTTGGATTGAATGGCATCCAAGGTCCCTTCTAACTTGAAATTTATGATTCAGTGTTCCTAGCCAGCTCAGGACTGGAAATCAGAGGGAGGGCAGTGGGGAGAAAATGCCATGTTTACCTTCTGGCTCTATCTCAGTCTGTTCCTCTGATTAAAAGTTCCTTAAAATGTGCCTCCCTGCCCTAAGAGTGACATTTTCTATGTTTCTTCCTAAGTAAATGGAAAGCAAGACCCTCCTATTCTTAGGGGGAGACCGTAGTGGAGAGGAATTCATGAGTGCAGGGGCAGTGGTACAGTGGTGGTTGGGGAAAGATGGAAACCTCAGCAAATATTTTGATCTTCAAGATCAGAGATTAGAGTCTGGGCCTTACAGAGTTGGTTACAGTAGTCATATCCTCCACTCATTAAAACAAACAAATTCTGATGGGTGTGACTAAAATGGACTGAAACTGCTGACTAGTTTCATCTTTGAGATCAAGAAAAAGTTTCCTCCTGTTCCCCTTTTGCTATCAATATTTTCCATATAATTTCTCCATTGCTTTAAGCAAATTCTAATTCCTGATTTGTTTTGCATGATATTATGTTAGATCATAATTTCTCTGTGATTCATGTCTATATATTATTTTTGTACTAGGGTTTTACATTGGAGGAAGCCAACAAATAGTCTATAATATAGAGATAAAGAGGCAGAGAGAACAGATCTTCTCTGTCTGACTATCTGGGACAATGGAGAAATACTTTCTTCCTTGTTCCTCTCCTAATTTCGGAATAATACACATAAGAAAGAATCTTATGGTTTTTAGTTTATGAACAACCTAAATATGTAATTTATATGTATATGTATATAGTTTATGAATGACCAATTTAGATAACTTAAATATAAATATATATATAGTTTATGAATAACCTAAACAGATAATTTAAATAAATTTAAGCACCTAAATAGGAGAGGTAAATGAAAGAAATGATTCAGGACTATTTATTGCAGACTATGGAGTGATGAATAAGCAAGATACAAGTGGCTCAGAGTGGCAAGAGTTACAGTGAAGTCCAGCCTTTGGAATGTGAACAGAGAGCTTAGAGAAATCAACCAATAACTCTACTCCCTCTTTCCATCCCCTAAAGAGAGTTGAAAGGTAAGGTATAAGAAGAATGCCCACATTCTTGGAAAATCCCTCAAATTCCAAAGGTTGGGTAGAAGTCATTCTATCCATCATTTATTAAGTACCAGGACTGGGCTAAGCACTGAGGTTATAAGAAGTGGCAAAAGATAGTCCCGTGCCTCTAGGAGCTCACAATCCAAAAGGCAAGACAATCAACAAAAGATATGCACAAGCAGACTATATACAGGATATAATTGAGAAGTTAGGACAGACTTCCTATAGAAAATGAAATTTTAGCCGAGATTTAAAGGAACCTAGGGAAAGCAGTAGGCAAAGATGTGGAGGGAGAGCACTCTTATCATGGAAGAAAGCCAGAGAAAATGTCTGGAACAGAGAGATGGATGGTCTTGGTGGAACATCAAAGAGACCAATATCGCTGTATCATGGAGTTTGAGGTGGGGAGTATGATGTGAGAAGACTGGAGGAAATAAGTTGTGAAGACCTTAAAGCTCCAGAGGATTTTGTATTTGATCCTGGCGGTGATAAAGATCTACTTGCATCCAGGAGCCAGATGATGGGAGCCTGCACTAGAGTGAATGCAGTGTCAGAGGAAAAAAATTGGGTGAATTCAAAAGAAGTTGCAAAGATGAAATCGACAGGCTTGGATATGCCAGGCTGGGAATATAGCAAGAGAGAGACAGAGGGGAAGAGAGAGAGAGAGAGAGAGAGAGAGAGAGAGAGAGAGAGAGAGAACAAGAATAATCCAGGATAACTCCTAGGTTATGAACTCGAGAACCTGGGAAGATGTTACTACCCTCTATAGTAATAGGGAATTTAGGAGGGAGGAAGCTTTAGGGAGGATAGATCTGTTTTGGAGATGTTAAGTTTAAGACATCCAACTTGAGATTTCAGAAAGAAAGTTGGAGATGCCTCACCAGCACCATCTGCTGTTTATATCTGTTACAAGAGAGGGTTCAATGAGGGTAGGGGTAGGGGAACAATTAATAAAACTTATTTTAAAAAATTAACTTCCTAGGTACAGTTTGAAGTCATCTAGATCTGAAATCAGGGGTTTCTTTTCCTCCTCTCTTCCCCACTCTCATCAGCACACAGAGAGTTTACTAGAAACTTAGTCTAATTCAGAGGTGCAATCTTGATTTGCTAGTGGTTGAAGTGGGATGAAAAGGGAAGAAAGAGAAAAGGGGTTTGCAGAAGCAGGTATCTTCTAAAGCAGTCATCTTCCAGATTCCTAGTCCATTCTCAGCACAGATATCCTGAGCCACACCCAGAGAGAGCCATTGTCTGTCCCATGGTCTCTTCAGGGCTTTCTGGGACAGGATCAGAACCTTATCTCTCAGCTGGAAACCTGGTAATTAAAAGGAAAGAAAATCAGCTGTTCCTCCACGACCTCATCCTTCTTAGAGAACCTCTTTCAGGCTCAGTCCTTTTTCCCTTAACATGCCTTTAAGTCCTGGAAAACTGTAGGAGGAACTCTAAGCAAGCTTCCTAGCATATCCCCCCACCCCAGCTTTGTAGTCCTCCTCTCTTAAAGTCTAACACCCACTCTAAATGGGCCTGTCAAGACCTCACTCACTGGAGTTATGAATACCCCTAAATACTATGATGTCTCTGAAGCTTCCCACAAATTCTCTTTTAAAAAGGCTGGGATGATTTCCATCTCTGAAAGATCACAGAGTATGTAGGCCCCCCAGTGCTAAAATCATCCTAGAGACACTTAATAATTCAAGTAAGACCAAATTAAGTCTTTTCTGCCCTGGGCCTGTTTCTTTATCACTTTTCCCATACCCTTATTCTCCCCAGTGGATCCCAAGTTGTCCTACAGCTTACTGCCTTATTACTGTCTTCTTCTTTTCTTCTCTCCTTCCCTGACCCTTCTTCCTTCCTTCCTTCCTTCCTTCCTTCCTTCCTTCCTTCCTTCCTTCCTTCCTTCCTTCCTTCCTTCCTTCCCTCCTCAATCACCAAGAAGTAAGACCTGAGTAAGGATGTTTAGCAGTAATTGTAAGACTCAGACACAGCCAGGAGCTTGTCTTTGGTCATATAAGCAACAAATAACCACTGTCAAATTAGTGCAATACACTTGTAGGCTGTCTGTGATATGTGCTGGGTACCTACTGTTAAAAGGCACTATGTGGGGCTTCAAGCTCAGTGAGTTGGGCCTGACTAGCTGACCCTAGATCCTCAGGTAGCAGGAGAATCTAAGGCTGAGTGATGGATAGGGTTGCCTGTGTGATCACCAAGATGTGCCGGTAACCACCAGGGCTTATGGGTGTTCAGTTTAGCCAAGCCCTTGCCTGTTTAACAGTGCCCAAGCCAAGTATCCAGTGAGGGGCTGTATGTGTGTTCAACAGCTCCTCTATCTCCCTAGCTTGGGTTTGGGTTTGATGATAAAGTTGGTTATGGGCTGGTTGTTGATGTGCTGAATGGACAATGCTCTTCTGACTGTGATTTGATAATCCCTTCCCTGTGGCTATAGATATTTACTAGCCTGGGTAAGAATACCACTCTTCTCTTGGATTAAATTGTAATAGGGTTTATTGCTTTAACTCAAAAGGGTAAGAACAGGACAAGGAAAGAGGTGTTGGGAAATGCTATAACTAAGTCTATGGAACTAAGGTAGTTTATATCTAAGAGCAGTAGATTGATATTGGCTGGAGACTCTTCCCCTCTCACAGTCCCTGGTCTGGCCCAGCAGTGGCCTGAACCAAAGTAAGGGAGGGATAGTGATATTCTTCTTAGCAGCTGTGCTGTTCTTGTCCCTCAGCTCAATATGGTAACAAGGTGAATGAAGCTGCTTGTGATAATGAGATATGGATGCTGGATTATTAGGTCTATGGTCTACCCACCCTTTTGCCACCCACTCCCAAGGTCCCCTTCCTCAAAACAGAGGACCTGGGTGGCTTAGTCCATGGGTTTTTATAGAGGTGGTCCCAACTGTCTTCTGCCCTTGGCTCATGCCACCCTGGGTGAATTCCAAATTCTGTAACCAACAATCCTGTCACTCAAGCTGTTCTCCATCTCGTTCAGAAGTTCCTTGCTGCACTACTTTGTGTGACACTTGAGTCCTGCAGTTAGTCAAGCAGCTTACATTGGCTTACCTTCCTCAAATCTGCAGAAAGGCAAACTGATTATTACTATATTAATTAACCTGAGAATGTAATATCTGCTTTGTTCACCAAGAGGTACTATACTCAAGCCCCAGGCAAGTGCTTTCATTAGTTTCTCTGGGATACCTGGGCAGCCCTAAGCCCTTGCACAAGCCTTCTACCTCACCAAGATGGAGGGCATTGCACAGTTTAAAAAGTCAGCTACAATCTACATTTTAAGTTAGATGTTGAGACAAAATATTGTTAAGGACCGTTTGGTCTGAACTCCCAGTGAGGAAATTACCTCTACAGATCAGCAACTCTCTTCTAAGAATTGCCTAGTCCCTAGAAAAGAGGTCAAATTGTTTGTCCAGGGTCACTCTGACAGTATTTGCCAGAGAAAAAGGCTTGAACCCAGGTCATTTTGATTTGGAGGGCAGACTTTGCCATGTTACCTCTGAGGATGATTGAAATAGGAAAATCTGTACCTCCACATTCCCCCTACATTTGAACTCTCCCTTCTCTCAGCTTGGACCCTCACATTCCTAAGACTGAGGGAAACAGTTTATTATCCAAATATGTTTGTTTCTTAAAGAGGAAAGAAGTGTAATGGGAGATTGGCCAATCAGCCCAGTCCTTATGTGCCCATGCAGGGTGCTTAGCTGAATCTCCACGTGGACTTTGAAGCAGGAGCAGACATTCTGTAAATCAGTTCTGGTCTCCTAATCATGGGGTAAAATAAGGTTCTCTGATTGTCTGCAACTTTATAGCTGGAACTGGGGTGCATTCAAAGCTTTTAGTCACCAATAATCTGTTCCTTTTCTTGGTCTGACATTTCTTCCTTGCCTGGCAGTGCTCCAGTGAGAGAAAAGAGTCAATTAGGTTTCCTCCATCAGAGGCCCTCCAACATGTGGCTCGAGAATATGGACTTCAGCAGTTCTTCTTTCATTTAAGTTGAAGGAGACTGCAGGCTATGACCTTGGGAATTCTGAAAGGTCAGGAGAGCAAGCCACCAAGAGGTCTGAGTCTTTGCCAGGTTTTGCAGCCGGTCCAGCATCAGTGCCTCAAGGAGAGAGGAGGCTGTTCCTCTAGAAGCAATGTTACATTTGGGCATGAATTTGGTGGGACCAAGGTTATGTAGAATGTGAGTTGAGTGTTAAGGGAAATGTTCTTGCCAAATCTTTAAAGTAATAGTAATATAATAGCTAACATTTATATGGTGCTTATTATGCTAAGCAGTTTACAATTATTATTTCATTTGATCCTCATAATAACCCCTGAGAAGTAGGTGCAATTATCCTCATTTTCACATGTAAAACCCAGTGGAATTGCACATTGACTATGGGAGAGGGGTAGGAAAATTATGAATCATATAACCACAGAAATTTTTTCATAATAAAAATAAAAATAAAAAATTATTATCCTCATTTTACAAATGAGGAAACTGAGGCAAAACGTGATTAAGTGACTTGGTCAGGGTGTCACAGCTATGAAGTCTCTGAGGCTGCATTTGAACCTAGGTCTCCCTGAATTCCAGAACTGTTGTTTTATCCACTATATCAACTAGATGCTCCATAAATAACCTTCTATACAAATACCATTTTACAGGGGAATTTAAGTGGCCCAGTAGATAAAGAGCCATGCCTAGAGAGGGGAAGTCCAGGGTTCAAATCTGGTCCTAGATACTTCCTAGGTGTGTGACCCTGGGCAAAGTAATTTAATCTCGGTTGCCTAGCCCTTACTGCTCTTCTGCCTTGAAGCTGATACTTAGCATTAAGCACTAAGACAGAAGGTAAGGGTTTAAAAACATACCTGTTTTCAAAAGTTAAGTGATGCTGGGGGCAGCTAGGTGGCTCAGTAGATTGAGAGCCAGGCCTAGAGATAGGAGGTCCTGGGTTCAAATTTGACCTTAGACACTTCTTCACTGTGTGACACTGGGCGAATCACTGAACCCCATTTGCCTAGCTCTTACCACTCTTCTGCCTTGGAACCAATACATAGTATTGATTCTAAGAAGAAAGGTAAGGGTTAAAAAAAAGTTAATTGATATTAATTGGTTAAATAGAATTAGGGTACTAATAACTGGCAGGGGAGAGGGGAAATCACCTGATAATGAGAGCTCAAGCCTATAGAATTAGAGAAAGATTAGCCCAGCCCCTCGACTGTATCCCTAAAACTTTGAGAGGGTGAAATAGCCAGCTTGCTCTGAAGAGTAAGACCAGAGTAGTCACTACTCACAGAAATAAATATGGTGCTCTTGTTCAAACTACCTACTGGCATCTCCCAGCTCCTTGTTCCAGATGGGCCTCAGAAAGCTGAAAGTTGCAGGCACTCCGGAATCCCCCTAAGCAATGCTGATTCCCATAATTTCAGCAGCTTTCATCTCTTCTCTAGATCTAAGAGAAGCACACAGATCTCCCAGCAGAACTTACAATCACCGCTGGTGAAGGCTAAGGCCCACGTCCCAAGAAATTCAATTCCCCAAACCTGTGGCCCATATGACAAGTAGACAGCACTGACAGAAAGTCCCTCAAGGGCAAAAAAAAAAAGGAATGAAAGGCAGAGAGGAAAGGCAAATATGTGTGTCCACACATAAATTCTCAACCTCTCTCCTGTCCACTCACACAGCCTCTTTCTTGTGTTGCTGGCACAACCATGCTTCCAAAGGTTTCATGATTCATTTTCCCAGTGGAACCCACTAAGGCTCCTCCAGTTTCTACAGAGATGAAAAGAGTTGCAGAGACCCACCATATTGGCCTTCCCCCAAATCTCAAATCCTGTCACTTCAATTCAGTAAACATTCATTAAACACTTACTTTGTGCATGATATCATTACCTACTGGGAATAGAAAGACAAGAATATGATAGACCTTGCCCTCAAGGAGCTCAGAAGGGAATATAACATAAAAATAAGTAAATACAGATTATATTTAGCATCTCCTCTAGGGCTACCTCCCCAATTTTCAATCACACTCAAGGTTTGGGGTTCCTAGTGACTGCTACTGCTCTTCCCTCAGGATTTTAAGGATAATCTTAATGGATTATGCTTCTTTTTGGGGGGGTGATGGTTATGTTAACCCCATAGTTCCTGATTCCCATTCAGTGAACCTCCTATTAACACCTATATGTACTTTCTTGTAAATACACCCAGAATCTGTTGGGGCAAGGCAGGCACGAATATTGACTACAAGGATAGTGAAACACACATGTAGAGAACATGTGTGGCGAAGGGATAATCCATAACTCCTGGCTCTGGAAGTCTTTTCTCTCTTCCTAGAATCCTTGTGCAGTTCCCTTCAGTTCTAGCTCTCTGCTAGGCTCTGAGGTTCTGTGGGTACTTTTGTCTTCCATCTGAAGTCAATCTCTCCTTGGAATGTTTCTCTGTTCTTGATTCAGAGGATTCCTCTGCCATTAGCCAGAGCCTTGCCAGTGGATGCTACCACTGTCAAAGCTGTAGACACCCAAACCTTTCAAAACCCACAAGGTCACTGCCTGGGCACTTCTATCTTAGTAAACTTATTTGTCTATTATTAGGAAAGGATGAATACAGAGAGACAGAGACAGCCATGTGATCACAGCTGCCATGGCTGAGTGGGAAACTGCTTTCTACCCCCTACCCCCAACTCTGTTCTCAGGAGGCATCTGAACATGGTCTTGCCTCACTCATAGCCAAAAAGGAAAGAGACTGATGGAGGGGCAGGTCATGCCTTTTCAGCTCAGCAATCCCCGAATCATCAGTTCTTCCAGCTCAGGAACCAAATAGAGAATGCTTTGTCATCACATATTCTCAGTCACACACATAGTCCCTAAAGTCCCAGATTGGAATCAGGCATCAAATATCTGCTCATATTCCCCCCCCCCAAAAACAAAAAAACCCACCAGGCAGGGCAAATCTGAGAGTGCTCAATGCCTCTGTTACAAATAAACAAATAATATAAAATAATTTCAAGAGGAAATAATAGTTATCCTGTATCTCTTCCTATTTTCAGTGGAACTCCTTGAAAAAGCCAGCTGTACTCAGTGACTCTATCCTATCTGGTCCTGACCTCTACCTTCTTTTTTTAAAAAAAAACTTTTACTTTCTGTTTTAGAATCAATACTTTGTATGGGGGTTAAGTGACATGACTAGGGGCCTCTAACTTTCTTTTAAATACTTCCATCTGACAACTGACCTTTTCATTCAACTGAAACTATTCTCTTCAAATTTAGGAACAATTTCTTAATTGTCACATCTGACAGACATTGTTTCATCTCTGTCTCCTGGATACTCTCTCATTTCTTTATGACACTCTTCTGACATTGTAACACACTTTATAGTACTTTATGGACCTCAGTAGTCATCATTCCGAAAATGAAGGGGTTGGACCAGATGACCTCTAAGGACCAAATGAGATAATATTTGTAAAACTCTTAGCAAAGTGCTTTTCCTTCTACCTGGATGACTGCTTCTTCTCAATCTCCCCCCCTTTTTTTTTTGATCTTCATCCATGGAATATCCACTAACTTTGTCCTGGACTTCCCTCATCTTTTCTCTCTGTTCTCACATTGCTTTGTGAAAATTGCTGGGTAAGTTACTTGATCTCTGTCTGCCTCAGTTTCTTCATTGATAAAATGAAGATAATAATCGTACCTATCTCCCAGAGTTGTTGTGAAGGTCAAATAAGACAATATTTGTAAAGTGTTAAGCACAGTGCCTGGCATATAATAGGCTTTATATAAATGCTCGTTATTAGAATTAGTGATATTGCCAGATCCCATGTGTTCCCATGACATAATATCAATGCAGATGCTCCCCAAATCTATATATCCAGTGCTGTTTCTTTCCTGAGCTCCATTCCCATGTCACCAGTTGCCGATAAGATATTTCTAATTATGTTTCCCATACTCAAAACAGAATTCCTCATTATCTTTCCTCTCAAAACCATTTCTCTTCTGAACTTCTCTGTTACCATTGAGGACATACTATACTTCCACTTACCAAGTTTCACAACCTTAGTGTCATCCTTGACTCCTTCAACATCTCACTCATCCCATTATTTGCCCAATAAGTTGCCAAATCTTGTCATTTCTACTTTTATAACAACTCTCATAAAGATGAGTCTTCCTGATTTCAAGCCCAGAGCCAGTCTATTCACTGTGCTGCCTAGCTGCCCCTACAGATGAAGAAAATGAAACAGACAGAAGTTAAGTGACTTGCTCAGGATCACACAACTTGGAAGTATCTGAGATTAGATTGGAACTCAAATCTTCCTGACTCTGGGCCCAGTGCTCTGTCTGTTATACTACTTTGTAAAGGTTACCTGAGCTGCTAGTCTTCTTGGGGAAGTCTGCTTGTTTCTCAGAGGTCAGAGATCTATCATCCCAGATACCTGATTTCCATTTTTCCTTTCTTCAGCTTTTTTGACTCATACTCCCATTTTACTTCTGCCATCATATGCTTTAAACCACAAACAAATTTCTATGAATCAGAATAACTTAGATTTCTCTAGCATTGCATATCGTGATGATGTTGAGGAAGATTGAAGATCATCAGCTGAGTCTTAGAAAATAAAATTACTTGAGCAAAGTCATGAAGCCAAGTAAATGTTAGGGTCAAGACCTTAGGTCCAGGTTTTCTGACTTTGAGTCAAATGCCCTTTCCAGTACTCCCAAGGAAAAGGGAGAAAGTAGAATATGGAAAATATTATGAAAGTAACTGAAAATTAGATACATTCTACTATCTAGAATAGCTTAATCTGACTGGTACCCCCAAACTGGATAAGCTATTCTCTAGATCAAGTTACCTGGAGCTAGGTTGGCACCAATGTAATTAGTTCCCTAGGTCCAGTAAAGGACAGGTAGGTGGCATAGTGGATAGACTTATCTTCCTGAGTTCAAATCTGGCCTCAGACACTAGCTGTATGACCTTGGGTAAGTCATTAACCCTGGTTGCCTCAGTTTTCTCATCTGTCAAATGAGTTGGAGAAGGAAATGGCAAATCACTTCAGTATCTTTGCCAAGAAAATCCCAAAAGGGATCATGAAGAGCTGGACATGACTGAAATGACTCAACAATGACAACAATTAAGTCCAGTAAACCACTCTTTTTCTGACCCCAAATGAGACTGCCATCTCTGGACTTAGAATGTCTTCCCACTCTTCTGAGCTTATGTGACGCTGGCCAAATGACTTAACCTTTCTAGAAAGGGTTGGACTGGATAACCTTTAAAGACCAAATGAGATAATAGTTTTAAAACTCTTAGCAGAGTACTTGGCACATAGTAGGCACTTAATAAATCCCTGTCCCCTCTTCCTTTCTTTTCCAAATCTGTATCTGTCATATGCATCTGTGATCTCAGGATCCACTGTGACTAGGTGGGTAATTCCTAGGATCATAGAGTCAAAGTTGGAAAGAACCTTAGAGATGATCTAGTTTAACCTCTTATTTTGTGCATGAATCTTCTGACTCCAAAATTAGTGTCCTTTCTTTTGAAACACCCTGACTTTATAGACTAAGTTTTTTTGTCCACTCTAAAATCCAAGTTGATCACCTTGCCTTTGATAAACTTTTTAAAAGAACCATCACACATTCAGATCCCGTAGCTCAGGTCAGGCATTTCCAACTGTCCCAAGTTAGCTTCTTAACTCAGACATTCTGTTCCTTAGCTAACACTTGCTTCATTTAGCCAGAGTGGGATCTCAGAATAGGATAGATGTACGCCTATGAGACCAGACCATTAGGCAGTGTGACCAAGAGCTCAGGGACAAGCTACCTCCTTTGCACTGACAAAGGGCACATGGATCAGATGGTCAGTGACTCCCTAAGGTCCTCTGAAGGAACCTTTCTAACCTCCAACCCCTGGAGAGAAAGCTACCTTTCTACTCATGCCAGGCTTTTTAATCAGGGGATACTGCCAAGAGAGACGGATAGGGTAGCTGACTCCTCTTATGATATTACCTTCTCTAGGGATATTTGTTCAGGTTTTTCCCTGGCCTGTGATTCCTTCCTCCTTCCCTCCCTTTAGACTCAAAGCCCATCATTGTCAGACTCCCCTGGGCAAACCTGGCTACAAGTTTTAAGGACTTAATAATTATTGGCAAATTCTGGGTGTAGCTCTGACACAGAAATGAATAGTACTCATGGCAATTAAGAGAAGTACCATCAATGATGGGATAGATCAGCCTATCCCAATTTCACCTCCCTTGGCTGGGAGAAAAACTTATCTTATTTTGTTCTCAGCATCCAGGGCCAGCCTGTTCTCTCCGAGGAGCAGGGGAGATGGGGGACGTTGGTGGGGAGTGGGAGGGATGCAGCTGCCATACCAAGGCTGATAAACAGAAGCTGCTGGTAATGTGATGGGGTGATGTTGTATCCACCAGAGGCCCACACATGCCAGTGATTACACATGAAACAACCCTGCAGAGAAAAAAGGCCCTATTGGGGAAAAAGAGGCAGGGTACAAATCAGGGTCTGAGAAAGAAACTAGAAGCTGAGTGAGGACAACAACCAGTGTTTCTTGGATATATCAGGCCAAGATCTGAGACAGAAGTGGGAAGCCAGGAGTTACCCTTCCTCGAATATAACATTTCATGTTCTGATGACCCTCATACTGGAATGGGGTCCCTTCTCACTTCTACTAAGCCCTGGCTTCTTTCAATTCTCAGCTCAAATCTCCCTTTCTTCAGGAAGCCTTTCTTGGTCCCCTCTGCTGCCAGTGCCTTTCCTTTGAAATTACCTCCAATTTACCCTGGATATTATTTTCATGTTCATAGTTTTTATATGTTGTTTCTCCCTCCCTGTCCTCCATTAGAACGTGCTCCTTGAGGGCAAGGTGTATTCTGCCCTTTTTTTGTTTTTGTTTTTGTTTTCACAGTGCTCACTTAGCTCAGTGCCTAGCTATAATAGTAATAAATGCTTTTTGACTGACTAACTGAACTAGAAAAGAAGCTTCAAAACAAGGAGAGCCACACAGAAAACATCATACGTTGTCCCATAGACTTGCCTTGCTCTGTCATAACACCAGAACATGAGATGGCTACTTCCAGAGGCAACCATCTTGTTGCTGGGGTAGAGATGGTACACATGGGCATCAAATCATTGAATTTAGAGCTGGAATGATCACCTGAGTGATCATTTAATTCAGCCATTTTAAAAATGAGAGGGCCCCACGAATACAGACAAATCTTAGAATCAGGATTCAAAACTGGATCTTCTGATTGTAAACCCACATCACTACTGCCCTTCCCTACTCTTAGTTGTCAGTCATTTGTCTCAGTTGCTAATAAAAGATCATAGACCTGCTGCTAGAAGTGAACTGGAAAGGGGGAAGGAAAAGATACTCAGCATTGTTCTAATCAAATAGCCACATTTGATCTTTCTGGGGATCTCTCTACAATGCTTGCTCTTCCCTTGGGGCTAGTCCTCTTCTTGTTTGTTGCTCCCTTCCTCTTTGTTCTTCAGGTGAAAGGAAAAAAGGAAGATGCTAGCTGCCATTTCTCTAGATCTTTTGATGCTCCCTAGGTCTATGCTAAATGAAGAAAACACACAAGAGGAACAAAGGCCTGTACAAGTCCAGCAAGTTATTCGACATGCTCTGTGTGGGGTGTGATTGCCCTGCCACCATTATGTCAGGGTAGAGAAAGGCAGTCTTTTCTCTCCCTCACTGAAATCATATCTCGGCAGCATCTCTATCAAGCAATGTGAGCTGCCAAGGTTAGGCCTGTTTCCAAATAATTCTCTCCATTTCCTATTTTAGAATAAGGCCACATGTAGAAAAATGTTTAATAATAAGTTAGGCAGACAAGTGGTACAATGTATAGAGAACTGGATCTTGAGTCGGGAAGACCTGAGTTCAAATGTGGCTAAGACATGAACTATATGAATCATGGCAAGTCATTTAACACCTGCCTCAGTTTCCTCAGATGTAAAATGGGGATAATAATAGCACTTATTTCCCAAGGATATTGTGAGGATCAAATGAAATATTTGTAAAAGCACTTTGCAAACCTTAAAGTGCTATGTAAATGTTAAATATTATTGTTACTTATAAATGCTAAAGGAGGCGGAGTTAAGATGGCCACATAGTAGCAGGAACTGTCCAACTCTCCTCACAACCGATCACTACAAAGCATCTCAAAAGATCAAAAATCAAAATCAGGCAAGTAAAGGGGCTCTGCCACAGGGTGCAACCTTGAAGGTAGGCAAGGTTTGGGAATTTCCACACTATAAGGGGGTAAAATGACACCTACCAAAGCCTGAGCTGATCACCCCTTCCTTACACCACCTACCATGCCATAGTCAGAGCTAGGGTTAGGCAATCTCTAAATTCTCTACAGCTGGCTGAGGGCACCACAGACTTACCCCTGAGGGCAATGCAAGCTCTTGGCAGCAAGACTTGGGACCCGAGGCTAAAGAGCATAGAGCCTGGGCTCAGAGAGAGGGCAGAAGCAGGCTGGCCACAACAGATGCAAGGGAGATGGGAAAAATAGCCTCAGGGCAAAACACTTTATAAATCCCTACACAAAGAACTGCCTACCCTCTTCACTCAGACTTCTGGCTGGGAAGGGAAGATAATACAGAGACAGAAACTAAGACAGCAATGGCCACCAACATGTAGGAACCACAGTCCACAAGTACCAAAAGAAATAAGTTGCACCAGAAAAGTTTTTGACCCTGGATAATTTCTATGGAGAAAAAGAGCAAAATACAGAAGTGACAGCAGAGAGTGTTGTAAGGGGTAAAAGGGGTTTTGGTTAGGTGGATATTAAAAGGTTTGGTCACCAGGGAATTGAGTAATTATCAATCTCTAATTAAAGAATAACCCCAAAATCAAAATGACTTTTATGGAAGTTTATTTATAAATGAAGAGAAGAAGAGAAAATAAGAAAATCAGAAAGAGGATAAGATAGGATAAGTAATCTAATACACTAGGTAATTTACTCTGGTCCCCTAGTTGAACTCAGGTAGATCTAATTAGTCTTCAGTCAAGTGAGGCCCAGCCTTGAACCCAAGGCCAGAGAGCCTGAGGGCCTGAGGACCCTGGAGGTGATTGAAGCAAAGGCTTCAGTCACAGAGCCTCTTTTGAAAGGGAAGTTCCTTAACAGAAGTCCAGGAAGATTTAGTCTTTACACTCACCATGTGAAATTCCAAAGGAAAGATTTAAGAACAGTCTCACCAAGGTTTCAGGGTCCCAGTTCCAGCACTCTTCCAAGTCCCAGTCATGAACAAGAAGAAATCCTTCAGGTCCAAGACACGAACAAGAAGAGAGAAGCTGAACTCACTGAACTCTCTTTTAAAGGGGCTTCTTTTGCATCACTTCCTGTGCCTTCCTCCTAGTTTACATGTCTAATCACAATAGACAGGTTTCTTAGGATTGCCCAGGAGGCAGCCAGTAAATTCTGATTCCTCACTCACTCTAGCACATGTGGGTCACAGACTTCCCAACTTGCGAGGTAAGTGGATTTGCTTACATTTTTGGTGATTAGATTTGAGAATGGGCAAGGTAGATTTAATCTCATTATCACGGGACAAACAAGCAAATATATCCAGACTTTCAAAAAAAAAGAGGAAATTGATCACAAGCTCTCAAAGAACTCAAAAAGGAGTTCAAGAATCAAGTAAGAAAGATAGAAGAAAAATGAGAAGAAAAGTGGGAAAAAGAAATGAAAGTAATTCAAAAAGAAAATAACAGTTTAAAAGACAAAATTTCCCACTTGGAAAAAGAAGCACAGAAATGAAGTAATAAGCAAATTGGAGACCAGAATTGACCTGCTGGAAGCCATGAAAAGCAGAATAGATCAAACCAAAAAGGAAAATCAAAAGATCATAGCTGAAAACCAGTCTTTAAAGACTAGAATTGGACAAGTAGAAGCTGATGATCTCATGAGACAGCAAGAATTAATATAAACCCTAAAATTCATGGTACTAGATTATGAGATCTAGAACTAAAAAGGGACCTTAGATATCTAGTCTATTTTACATATGATGAAATGGAGACTCAGAGAAATCAAGTAAGTCAATAAAGGTAATTGAAAGTGGTAGAGTCTAGATGGATAGCATAATACATGTTGAGCTGGGAAGGACTTTATTTAGTGCTAACCAGCCTCTTTATTTTTCAGATGGGAAAACTGAGGTCTAGAGAGGACAAATTGTCTTCCCAAATTCTACAGTTAGTAAGGGGAAGAACCAAGATTCAAACACTCAATCCTCCAATTCCAAATTGTGTTCTCTTTCTATCATACCATATTGTCTTAGATATCTAAGATAGACACACAGGTAGATAGATAGGTAGGTAGGTAGATAGATAGATAGATAGATATCGATAGATGGATAGATAGATAATGCTTACCATATATCAGGCATTGTGCTAAGTTTCTGGGGAAAACAGATATCAATCAAGATACCTCCAAATGGGAAAAACAACACACAAAGATGAGCAGGAAAAATGGGGAATATTTCTGGAACAGTCTAGGAAATGGTGTGAAAGTCTGGTTCTAGACAAGAAAGAAATAAGAAATCAGAGCCTAGTATCCCAGGGGAGGATTCCAAGGATCTAGTAGGAGACAGAGAGACTATGAGGATGTTGGCTGGAGGGCAAGTGGTTTGGTGTAGAGATTGTTAGACAAGGGTTTCCTTTTTTGAGTGAGAGAAAGACATTTGAGAAATAGATTCATCTGATGAGCAGCATAGCAGGCTGTCCCAATATGCGTATGAAGGGGTGGTTCCTGAGCCCTAAAAATAGAAAAATAACACCCTACATTCCTTCAGGATCTTCTTGGGAGCTCTCTAGGAATTATTTATAGGAAACTCAGTATTTTCCCAGGAAATGTTAGATTCACAGAACTGGAAAGGACTCAGAAGGGTCCCCTTTTTCACAACCCTACCTCAACTACCCTGCTAAAAGACTTTGATATTTTGTCCCTTTCTCTGTCCCACATAAGAATACTTGTTAAAAGTAGAATGCTTTTTCTTTTATAGAGGAAGAAACTAGGACCCAGAGATATGAAGTATAATTTGTGGCTCAGAACCCCACAAGAATTTTGTGTATATGACAAATTGTTCTAACTCTACTCTAGGGCAAATATGGAATCTTAAAAAAATCCAACAAAGATGAACCCCAAAAGTGTGTGGGATTCCCAAATATTCAATGAATTGATCAATAAGCACCTACTATGAGTCAGGCATGAGAAAGTTCCTGGCCTTGAGGAGCTTACATTCTAAACAAGGAGACAACATGTACATATAGAATTATAGGGACAACAGAGATGAGGCAAAATTGGAGGGGAGAGTATTGACCAGGAAAGCACATATGTAAAAGATAAGGCTTGAGCTGACTCTTAAAAGAAATCAGAGAGTCTGAGAGATGAGAAGTGAGAAGAGATGAGGTCTCTCCAGGCATGGAGGACAGCCAGTGCAGAGACATATAGACAACAGGTGGTGTTCTCTGTGAGTCTATCCCAGGAAGACTAATTTGGCAATTGAAGGTTTTCACAGCCTGGCTCCATCTGACCTTTCCAGCCTCATTACATATTTATGATTTCCTTTCTCATGCTTGACAGTCCCCCAAAAAGGATTAAGCTCTTGAGACTGACTGTAAGGATGTCGGGGCTCACAGTTAAGATGTTGGCAATGAGATAGGACAGCCCATCCCATACAAAATGGACAAACTCTCAGGAGAACAAGGCCACTGGTGAGAGAGAATCCAAGGGCTGGGGCTGTTACTGTTCTCCATAAATAATGCAAATCATTGGGGTTCCACTCAAATGGGGGCAAGAGGCACTAAATGGTAAATAAAGAACTTCTATAAATTTAGATAAGTAGCTTACTCTCTTCAGAACTCAATTTCTTCAACTGTAAAATGAAGAGGATAGAATTCTTTTATTCTAAATTCCTTTATAGCTTTAAATCCTATGCATCTGCCCTATTGTTTTCTGGGGAGGTCCACCTCAGTTTTCAGTGGTCAAGGTCAGAAGGGCTAGGGAAGTGTCTTCTGTGGATTAAAAAAAATCTATAAATACGACTTTTGCATATTTATGGTCTTTTTTTTTAAGCCTTTACCTTTCATCTTAGAATCAATACTTAGTATTGGTTCCAAGGCAGAAGAACAGTAAGGGCTAGGCATTGGGGGTTAAATGACTTGCCCAGCTGGAGTCACACAGTTAGGAAGTGTCTGAGGTCACATTTGAACCTAAGACTTCTTGTCTTTAGGCCTGGCTCTTTGTCCATTGAGCCACCTAGCTACCCCTTCATGATACTTCTTTTAAATATGGTGTCAACATCAACATTTTATCTTCTTTAACAGCTTTTGTGGGGTGATAGGACAGAGATTCTTCTCTCCATTTTACAGATAATGAAACCGAGGCCCATCTCCATAGTTCAGAGTCCTTTTGAAGAAGATGTATCAAGACTTCTTTCCCTTACCCCAAGAAGCTGGGACACCTTCAGTTTCTCTAGACAGTGATCAATCTATCTCTGGATAATTCCATTCC
>NC_058133.1:230151708-230174499 GCF_016433145.1 Gracilinanus agilis | reverse complement strand
ATTTATTTTTTAGAAAAGTTAACATGGTTACATAATTCATGCTCTTACTTTCCCCTTCACCCCCCCTCCATTACCTCCCCCCCCCCCCGCCATGGCTGATGCATATTTCCACTGGTTTTAACATGTGTCATTGATCAAGACCTATTTCCAAATTGTTGATAGTTGCAATGGTGTGGTAGTTTCGAGTCTACATCCCCAATGTCCGCCTCAACCCATGTGTTCAAGCAGTTGTTTTTCTTCTGTTTCCACTCCTGTAGTTCTTCCTCTGAATGTGGGTAGCATTATTTTCCGTAAGTCCCTCAGAATTGTCCTGGGTCATTTCATTGCTGCTGTTACTGAAGTCCATTACATTCTATTTTACCACAGTATATCAGTATCTATGTACAATGTTCTTCTGACTCTGCTCCTTTCACTCTGCATCAATTCCTGGAGGTCTCTCCAGTTCACATGGAATTCCTCAGTTTATTATTCATTTGAGCACAATGGCATTCCATCACCAGCATATACCATAATTTGTTCAGCCATTCCCCAATTGAAGGACATACCCTCATTTTCCAGTTTTTTGCCACCACAAAAAGCGTGGCTATAAGTATTTTCGTATAAGTCTTAAACAATGATCTTTTAATGGACAAACATAATGACCTTTTCTCAGTCCTCATCCCTTTTGATTTCTCTGCAGCCTTTGACACTGTCAGTCACCTTCTCCTTGATAATCTCTTCCTTCCAGATTGTTATGATACTGCTTTTTTTTTTTTCTGGTTCTCCTCTTACTCATCTGAATACTCCTTCTTGGTCTCCTTTGCTAATTCTTCATTCTACTAAGTGTGGTTATCCTCCAAGACTCTGTCTGGGTCCTCTTCTCTTCTTCTACACTTTTCCTTTTAGTGTTATCATCAGTTCTCATGCATTCAATTAATATCTCTATTCAGTTAATTTTTAGATCTATTTATCTGTCCCTGACCTATCTCTTGACCTCCAATATTGCTTTTCCATCCTTGACCTCCAATATTGCTTTTCCATCTACCTATTAGACATCTTAAATTGGATGTCCCATAGGCATCTTAAATTCAACACATTTAAAACAGAACTCATTATTTTTTTCTCCAAACCATCCTCTCTTTCTAATTTCTCTATTACTGTTGAGGGTGCCACAATCTTGCCAGTCATCTAGGCTTACAACCTAAATGGCATCCTTGACTCCCCACTTTCTCTCACATTCCCCTCACCCCATATCCAATCAGTTACCAAGTACGATTGTTTCTGCTTTTGTTTTGCAAACCTTAAAGTGCTATTTAAATGCCACTTATTTTTCCCAACTGAAACTTTTAATTGATAAATATAATGGCTTTTTTTTTAGTCCTCATCCCTTTTGATTTCTTTGCTGCCTTTGACACTGTCAGCCACCTTCTCCTTGATAATCTCTTCCCTCCAGGTTTTTATGACACTGCTCTTTCCTGATTCTCCTCTTACCCATCTGATCACTCCTTCTAGGTCTCCTTTTCTAGCTTTTCATTCAGTCATGCTTGCTAATTGTGAATGTCCTCCAAAGCTTTGTCTGAATCATCTTTTGTATATTCCCTTCTCTTTTGATGCTGTCACTACCCTGATACAGGCTATTATCATCTCATGCCTGAACTATTGAAATAGCTGGGCTATTGCAAATTTTCCTGTTTCCAGTCTTTCTTCATTTCCATTCAGTTGTCAAACTGATCTTCCTAATATGTAAGTACCCTCCTCCATCGTTCAATAAATTCTAGTGGCTCCCTATCACCTCCAGGATCAAATGCTAAATCTTCTGTCTTTAATAATCCAAATTCTTCCTACTTTTCCCATATATTCCTTTTTTCTCCCTCCCCTCTTATATTTTGTGATCCAGTGACGCTGGCCTTCTTGCTGGTCTTCAAATACAACAATCCATCTTGCAATGTTGTGCTTTTTCACTTTTTAAAATTCTCATCTGCAAGATGCCTTTCTTGATCCTTCTGAATTCAAATGCCTTCCCTCTGAGATGACATCCAACTTATCTTGTGTATAGCTTGGTTGCATAGAGTTGCATAGTTGTGTGCTTCTTTTCATATCATCTCCTTTGTTATTCTGTGAGCTCCTTGATGAGAGTAACTATTTTTTTTTGCTTTCTTTGCACCATCAGCACTCATCACACTGCTTGGCACATAATAAGCTCTTAATAAATGTCTATTGATTCCTAGCTGTGTGATCCTGGGCAAGTCATTTAACCCCAATTGCCTAGCCCTTGCTGCTCTTCATCTTGGAATCAATACTTAGTATCGATTGTAAGACAGAAGATAAAGGTTTTAAAAAATAAATGCCTAATGAGTGAATGACAGGCACCTTAACAGGAAACCAGCCTACTCTTTGTAAAACAGAAAGTACTCCTACCACATTCCACCTCTTTGTGGCAAGGTCTCAAAAATTTAGAGATCTTTGAGTACTTAAAAGGCTTAAAAACCGTTACTAAATAGTTCTGGAGGAGGAACATAGTATACATAAAAGAAAGAGAGATGTACAGCAGCTTGAGTAGTGAGAGAATACCTGAGGTATGCTATTCTTAAACTTGTTATAATGTTTATGGACCTTGGCTGTGACCCTATCAAACCATACTGTTTAGCCAGGGCTATCCTCTTATCATTTTCCCCCAGTGGAACATTCTCATGTTGACCATTTATGGTTTCAGGAGACCACATGGAAACTTTGGATGACTTGCTTTTGGACTTGTGTGAAATTGTACTGTGAAATTTAAGAGTCTCATTGGCTGAGGAACCATCATTTCCACTTCTTTATTGTCTGCAGATTTGTTTCAAACTATTTCCCAAGAGTCAGGTGGAAGAGGAGAAGCTGCCATTATTTATTATTATTGTTGCTATCCTTGTGCTGAGATAGACATGACCAGGATTGGAACCTACTTTAAGAGAGTTCAAGAGATCCTAAAATCCTGGGTCCAGTGAGAATACCAATTGGTTAAGGCAGAGGAAGTATCAGGTTGGTGGGAGACAAAACTTCTGCATCATAGACAAAAGTCACTGACACTGACATTGGCCCAAGACTTGCTGTCTTGCCAGCATAAACATACCAGGAATTGTTTTTATAGTAAGCTAAGGTGAAATTTAAAACGTGTAATGTGTGTGTGTGTGGACAGCTGAGTGACTCAGTGGATTGAGAACCAGGTCTGGAGACAGAAGGTCTTGGGTTCAAAAAACCTCTGACACTTCCTAGCTATGAGATCTTGGGCCAATCACTTTACCCTCATTAGCTCTCCTTTATTGCTCTACTGCACATAGTATTGATTCTAAGACAGAAAGTAAAGATTTAAAAATAAATAAATGATAAAGTAAAACATTTCTCTAGGAGAAAAAATATTAATAAAATTACATTTAGATAAAAACCCCAAATGCCTTAAAAAAAGGAAAAAATCAATCCAATGGCGGATTAAGAGAATGTGAATAAAATTTAAAACCAATGTACTCATTTGAACATTTAAAAAGAAAAGGACAGTCAGGTAGCACAGTGGATGGAATACCAGGCCTGGAATCAAGAGGACCTGGGTTCAAATTTGACCTCAGATACTTCCTAGCTGTGTGACTCTGGTAAAGTCATTTGATTTCTGATTACCTAAAGAAAAAAATTTAAGCTCCTTAGAACAAACAACTTTCAAAATGGAGACCCAGCAGATGAGACTTAAATCACGTTGTTACAAGATGAGGTTCATGTAATCCCTGTTGTCCTGTCTGCTACTGTAGTTGTGCTATGAATGTTTTCAATGAACCTCCATAGGATGAGTTTACAATTGGATATTTTTGAAGCTATGAGAGAAGCAATTGTCCTTTTTACCCATGCAACAACAGTCCATAAAACATTAGCTATAAAAGAATAATTAATGAGTGTCTTGCCTTGAAAATCATTCTTTGGCCAATGTCCTGTTCGTTACTCACAAAGAGGAGTGAAGGTAACTCTTAGACAATGACATCAGGGATCCCAAAATTTCTCTTGTGAAACAGAATGTCCCTGTGTAAGATTATCTATCAGGATATTCAATAAATAAGCATTTATTAAATGCCTATTTTTGTACATACGTGTACCACTATGTAACAGACATTGTATTACTAAGCACTAACAATACAAAGAAAGGCAAAAGAGAGTCCCTGCCCCCAAGGAACTCATATTCTAATGGAGAAGAAAACTTAGTGTTAAGATAGTATTCCTTTTAAAGCACTCTCCCATCAAAAAGGATGGAAATGACATAATAGTAATGATGATGATAGTGATGACAATGATGGTTGTTCATGACACCAAAGCAGTTGCATAAAGGTTAATATTTACTTGTCCAAAAGAATGAAGAATTTTGATAGTCAACCTAAGGGTATATGACAAAAAGGTTAAAAATTAATAGAAATAATTTTTATATTTAAAGCAGCTTTTTTTTGAGGTTAGCAAAGAATTAGAAATTGAGAGGATGGCTGCCAATTAGGGAATGGATGAATAAGTTGTAGTATATGATTATAATGGAAAACTATTGTGTTATAAGGAATGATGACCAGGAGTATTTCCAAAAAACCTGGAAAGACTTACAAGAATTGATGCAGAGTGAAGTAAGTAAGCAAAGCCAGGAGACCATTGTATGTAATAGCAATACTATATGATGGACAACTGTGAGTGACTTAGCTATTCTTAGCAACACAGTAATCTAAGACAATCCTAAAAGACTCATGATGAAAATGCTATCCACCTCCAGAGAAAGAACTCATGGATTCTGAATACAGATTGAGGCAGACCATTTTTCACTTTATTTTCATGTTCTTTTATATGTGTCATTTCCCACAATATGACAAATATGGAGGTATGTTTTGTGTGATAGCACATGCATAGCTAATATAAAATTGCTTACTATCTCAAGGATGGAGGAGGGGAGGGAGGGAGAGAATATGAAACTAAAATGTTTTTATGTAAAATTAGGGAAAAAATTACTAAGGAAAAAAGGAATTTTGAAACCAACAAATTTTCCTTCACAAAGCCATACTAAAGGAAGACAACAGGTATATGCTACTGGATTGTCAAATATAATCGAAGATGGTTTATTTCCAGATGGTACCCATGAAATGGCTGAGATCCAAGAGTGGAATCCAAAGATGCTCCATGGGTAATATCCACATGAGCCCAACCAACAATATGTTGACAAAAAAGCATTGAACAAATGACTGAGTCATGCTGATTCATTTATAGAAATGGAGAGTTTTTTAATAGCAACTTGGAATGAGGTAATTGCCACTGGAAAAGACAGAAATGTTAGCCTTAAGGAGCCACACTTATTGATTGATAGATATTATGTTATGAAGTGGTAGAAACTGTGCAACATATTATTTCAGATTGGAATAAATTAGCATCTACCAGATACTTAGAAAGACACGTTCAGTTGGCTAGAGTTATATTCCATGGACGTTCTGGCTTACTCTCCTAGAGCCAGACCTATTATATTTCCCTTGGGGCTCTACCAAGTCAGTGGAATATCTTGCTTCTTACTGTTCTACCACCATCAACTCAAGCTACCATAAGATATGTTCCCTCCATTGTTACAGTCCAATGACTAGCACTCTAATTCCATTTGACCACTTAACGTTGAATAGTGAGGGGCAGCTGGGTAGCTCAGTGGATTGAGAGTCAGGCCTAGAGATGGGAGGTCCTAGGTTCAAATCCGGCCTCAGACACTTCCTAGCTGTGTGACCCTGGGCAAGTCACTTGACCCCCATTGCCCACCCTTACCACTCTTCCACCTAAGAGCCAATACACAGAAGTTAAGAGTTTAAAACAACAACAACAACAAAAAAAAAACATCGAATAGTGAAGGAATAAATATTTATTTAATATAGGGCCTACTATGAAGTATTTTTTACAAATATTGTGTCATTTGTTCAGATTTGAATAGATTTTACAAAGGGGTATTTACTCTGATGAATAAAGTACAAACATTTCTCATAATACTTCCAGGGTATACTATCTCCTATACCTTGATCTCTAGGGCATTAGTAGTTCAAGACCTAGGTCATTTCTTATATAGCACTCATCCTACTAAATTCATGCTATCTTGGCTCGGGAACCTGAAGCCTGGAAAGTTAGGACACTAGAGTGTCTTCCTAATGACTTTTCCTTCCCTTCAGGAAAAAGAATAAACAAAAAGGCAGAAGATAGAGGTCTTGTTATTCATGGCCAAAGTAGACTATTTCCTTTTGAAATAGGCAAGTGGGTCATACTGGGGCCAGACAGGGATTAAACACAATTGGGAACAAACTGTAAGAGGGAGATTTTAGGTATTTTATATATATATATTTAAAATGTGGTCACCAGGAATCAACAATTCAGATTGATTCCATAATTAAAATAGACCCAAGTCAGGATCAGGTTTAAGGTAGTTTATTTACAATTAGGAAGGTAAAAGGTAGGTAAATAGAGAGAGGGAGAGGCCAGTCCAGGCCTGGAGAAGCCTGGACGGAGAGAGAAGGTTAAAAGGCTAATAAACTAGGTTACAAGCCACAAGACCTTAGAAATCAGAGAGGCTATAAGCCTACTTAAGGCAGAGTTTGGAAACGCCAAGGTAGGCCAAGGAAGTCAACCTAAATTACCCACATGACAATTCAGAGTAGAAGCATTCTGAGGTCTCAGCTGAGCACCTTCAGCACCAAGTCCAAAGCCAGAACTCCTTCCACTCCTGAACTAACTTTATCAGGTTGTAAACCATGTATTTAAAGAGATAGCATCTCACGTCATTTCCTGTGGGCCACCTCTAATTCAAGTGGACCAATGGCAGCCTCTACACTGATTTGGACTGCCCAAAGGGCAGTCCCTTGTTCTTGATTTGATACTTATTGTCAAGTGTGGTTAATTTATCTCCACTCCCCTTTTGAGGGAGGTGGGGATGATATAATCTAGATGCCTAGGGTAAGTAGATTTTTGACTATGAATGGGCTAGAGTTAATTCCTTTTACACAAAACCCACACCTCACAAGGGAAAGTAATGAATGGATACACTAAATAAACCACACAGGAGATTTGGGGAATGGGTGATGACAGAGAAATACACTAGACTGGGTAACTAACAATTGGCAGTTTAACTGCCCACCAAACTAACCAGGGATAACAAAATATCTTACTGTGGGTTCTTTTGGTATAGAGGAGAACAACAGGAAGTATATGAAACAAGTTTAATGTTGTTAAGGTAGGGAAAGAGGGTAAGGTTTTGTCTAACTATTAGGGAAGTACCAACTGTCAATAGAATGTTAAGCTGCCTTCCCTGCTACACTAAGCACTGACAGGCAGGCAACCCTAGCTGAAGCTGGAGAGGACTGGGAGATTGGGATTCTCACAACATTGGTCCCAGCTGATTCTTAGATGAATACAGGACACAGGAACCAATAAATCTAATAAGGCACTAGGAGCTCAAGGCTATCCGCTAGTTGTCCACCAACTGCAGATTTGTAACCTTCACTCAACCTAGGCTATCTTGCTCAATGGTCTCTCCTATCTTCTTCACAAATCCAAAAATCCACAGGTTGTAGAGGCTTAGCTGAAACTCCTCCTTGCAGCATAGCCAAGTTCACTCTCTCAACTCAAACCCCTCTCTGCATTCCATATTGGAAAGTCCATAAACCCAGCCAAGGTTTTTGCTTTGGGTTGCCTGCTTCTATCTTACTTCATTGCTATCTTATAATCTATCTATAACACTTTGTAGTATGGTTTCTCTGCAGACTCAATGAATGTAGGCAATCTAATAGACCTTTTTGAATGCCTTCATAGTGATTTAAAAAAGAAATGCCATGACTTCTCAACTAGCAGCAATGCAATGATCCAGGACAATTCTGAGGGACTTATGAGAAAGAATGCTATCCACATCCAGAGAAAGAACTGTGGGAGTAGAAACACAGAAGAAAAACAACTGCTTGATCATATGGTTCAATGGGGATATAATTGGAGGATGTAAACTCTAAACAATCACCCTAGTGCAAATATTAATAATATGGAAATAGGTCTTAATAAATGACACAAGTAAAACCCAGTGGACTAGCTCATTGGTTATGGGAGGGGGGGTGGGGAGGAGGGGAGAGAAAGAACATGAATCATGTAACCATGGAAAAAATTCTAAATTAACTAATTAAATAAAATAAAAAAAAAAAGAAATGCCATGTCAAGAAAACCACAGGACAGTATTGGTGTGTTATAAGGACAACAGGGTCATGAAGAGTTGGACATGACTGAATAACTGGACAACCAAGAATGATTCAAAGAGTGTCTTCCCTAGCATTTGGTTAGCCAATAAGAACTAGTTACAGAATGTTTCCACATGCTTCATAGTGTCTCTAGAGCTCTTCCCTTACAAGTCATCATGATTCGCCCAGAACTAAACTCTCTAGACTCCATGTGAAGAGGATACCTCAACTGAGCAAGTAAATGGAATCTGTAGATATGCCAGACAACCATTACTTTAATTTCACTTATCTATAACTGAAATTTAGTATCTCCTATAATTATTTTAAAACATTTTTCTGAGAAGGGGTTCATTGGCTGTAGGAGACTATGAGAAGAGTCCATCATCCAAAAAATAATCCTTGCCATATATGGCGGTATCCCACAAACAACATAGTAGTACCCCACACTCAGGACATACCTGACAGCTTTGTTGAATTGCCTAGGCTCTCCTTTCCAGGTACCCTCTCCAGGAAAGCCATCTTTTGCTTAGTGTGGAAAATACAGGGTGGCATCATTGTTGCCTTCAACACAGGAAGGAAAAATCTAGAAACTCTTTTCCAATAGCTGAGAAATGGGGAGTGGATACAACATGCTCTTTACATGGAATGGAGTATCATACATCATGCCAAACATATTGTTGTTTGTCCTTTTGAAAAGGATCAGTGACAGCATGTCTTGATCTGGGCATGAATTGTATTTAAGTGAGACAGAGTTGCATAGTCATCAGTCTCACTCTTTCTTCCAGAGTCATCCAAATGCAGTGGCATGACACAAGTCAAGATGACTGGTGATGGCCCCAGGGTGCATTGGGTGGCCTTGATGTCTTCTCATAAACACAGAGGGAAATGAGGAGAGGTCTAAGAAGAAATAGAGGGATATGGGAGCAGAATCCAAAGGACAGTAGACATATTAACAACCTTTCTGTGAACAAAATGAGAAACAAAAGCCTTGATCTTGATCTTACTCATTTTCTGGTCCCTAGGCCTGTCCCCACTATGAACTTTATTTGAGATTATTTGAGCCCATTCTCTCCATGAAAACTCTCAGAGAGTCTATTGGGCTGACTGCAGAGATGCAGAAAGAGGGTAGAGGAAGAGATGAAGTGGAGAAGGAGAGAACAAGATTGGAGCTAGGACCCAGCTCTCTCAGCCCACTCTTGTTGTCCTTTACAAACTAACACATGACAAACCACAGGTAAACTACTAGAACTGGAATAATTGTTGTGGACAGAGTGTTGTCCATGACCTCTCCAAAGGAACATCAGTCCATAAAAATCAACACTAGTGCTGTGTAGTTAGCACTTTATAAATGTTTATTGATTGATTGGATATTATCTTACTGAATAATCATATGCTCCACATTGAGCAAATCATGTCATGCTGTTTGCCTCAGTTTCCTCATCTATAAAATGAGCCAGAGTTTAGCAGCCTACTGTCTGATAAACCCAAAGACTGCAGCTTTTAGAATAATTTTTATTTAACAAAAGCTGCTGGAGAAATTGGAAAATAGTATGGCAGAAGCTAGTTAGAGACCAATATCTCACCCCTTATACATAGATAATGTCAAACTGGATATATGGTTTAGCTATAAAAAGTGATACCATAATTAAATTAGGGGAACAATGAATAGTTTACCTGGTAGATCTTTGGAAAAGGGAAGAATTTATGACCAAGCAAGAGATAGAGAACATTATAAGATGTAAATGGAATACTTTTATTATATTAAATTAAAAAGGTGTTGTAAAACAAAACTAATGTTATTAACAACTGGGAAACAAATTGGGGGGAAATTTTATAACAAATTCCTTGATAAAGGTCTAATTTCTAAAATTTATAGAGAACTAAGTCAAATTTATAAGAATACAAACCATTCCCCAACTGACAAATGATCAAGGGATATTGTGTTATTGGAAATTTGGGGGTCCTTGAACTACATTTCCCATGAGCCCACTGGCTTCCTGTTGTTATGCAATGACATAGACAGAAGGATAAAACTGAGGGGCTGGTGTTTTACTTCCTCTTTCCTCTCTATCCACTATGGTGGTGGCAGGCAATGGTGCGCCTTTTGAACTGACTAAGGTAGCATGGCACATGGCTTTAATTTCTAAAGACTACTAATAAATCTTACAAAACCATAATAATTTTAAGTTATTATTATATATTAATTTTATTTTTTACATTGATGGAGACCAGAAGTTTGGAAAAAGAATTCTCAATTTTTCAGATAGCCTAGGTAAGATAAATTTTGCAAAGTCACATTTCTTCTGACATGGCTTTTCACCCTTCTCCTATTCCAATAACACTGAGAGAACTCCAAACTCTCTCCAGAGCTGCTGGCCTGCTTCTGCCATTTTTGTGTGTTTGTTTTTTCTCTTTTTCTCATCTTCCCTGGCCATCTGGCTGTTTTCCTTTGAGAAGCTTTTCTGGGAGCTCTTGGCTGAAAGGAAAAAGCCACTTCTCTTGCCTATCCTTGTTGCTGCTGATACAGACAGCAGATAACTCCAACCTACCTGCTGTTTGATGTTGGCCACCCCTGCCTTCCCCTTCCTGGGAACAGAGCTCCAGCTACTGCTACTGATTGGAGCCCATCTCTGGAGCCTTGGAAAGTATAAATTCTCCTTTTAATTGAGAACAGTCCTTACTAACTGCATGCTGCTTGCCTTGGAAGCCCAGATGTGTTTCCTCTTAGGCAATAATTAGCCTCCTAAAGGGCTTTTACCTGAGGAGAACTTCTAACTCTTAATTCCCACCTCCACATGGGTTTTCAAGCCTGTTGCTTTTCCAGTCCCTACCCTAGTTAGGCTTCAATGCTCTGCCTGTGGGGGAGGGGATAAAGATAGCACATAGGCTTTAGCATTTTACCCCAAAGGGGAAGGGGAAAGAGGGTTACTCTTCCAAACAGGAAGTAGAATTACAAGCATGGCTCACCCTATGGAAGAACAGTGCATTACCTATTTCAAACATCTATATTTTTTTCTTCGTACCATTCCTGGGTGCACTGGTCCTTGTGATTATCCTGCTAGAGATTCAGGGGAGAGATTCACCCCCCTACAACCCATTGCTATTTGGGCCTGCCCAGACTATTCCTGTATGCTATGTTCAGTGAAGAATTCTCCCTCACCATGGGAGATTCGACAGTTCAGATAAAAGGAACTTTTAAAGAGTAGAGATGGATTTTTAAGCCTTTTCAGACTCCATGTTTTATTGTACCTTGCTGATTGTTTACTTTATGATTTAATTTTGTTGTTTTACAATTTAATTATGTTGTTTTAAGTTGATATGTTAATCTGATCAATATCTTTCTGTTACATTGAATCATTTTAAGCTACTGTGTTTTTGGCTATTAGATAAATTCTGTTACATGATTTTATTTGTACCTCCTCATGCTTGTACTAGAGCAAATATCATTATTGTAAGTTTATTGTCAACTTACACAAACCCTTTCATAAGATCGCATGTTGCCTTAACAGTGTTTTATTTTATTTTGACAATTGTATGCAACCTTTGGAGAATTTAATGACATCTCAACATCTCAGTTGATTTTAAGGAATCTTTAGAAACAATTTTAGATATTATTTGCCTGCTTCTGAAGGCAGAGTATTTGTAACAAGAAATAAGAGTCCTCTGGTAGTTGAAGAGATGTACTATGACACTATTTTATTTCTCTACTTCTGCATTTATAAAAATGTATTGGATGAGAAATCTAAATTGATTTTCACTATTTATTTCTCTGCTCCACGTGAAATGGGTGGGACATTTTGAAGATAGGTGTGTAAACTGTTATAGTCCAGAGGGAGCGAGATGCCCAAGAGGCTTAGTTACCTTGTAATGGGTTATAATCTCATCTGGGAGGTGTGAAGGATTTTCCCTGTGAAGGATTTTATATATATGTGTATTCTTCAGCTTACTGTATTTTCTACCAGAAGGATCTAGACTTCTTGGTGATATTTTAGACCCACAAAATTTTTTTTATCAGTTTTGTGTTTTTTTCTTAGGCTCTGCCCCATTTTGGATGAAGGCAGTAATAGATTTTATTAAAAATATGTCAGCCAAGGTTGAAAGATTTGCTATACCTGTAGAATTTGTAACAAGTATGCATTTTTTAAATATCACACAGCAAGTGACTATATAGAAACTAATGTGAATCCTCTATAATAATGGGTTTGTTTGCTATTGTCATTAAATGTGTTATTGTAATTTTGGGGAATTTTGGTACTTCATTGAATGTGCATTATCTACTATATTAGTGTTTTTATAAATCTGCTATTTTGTAAAAGTCATTTGTTCTCACACAGTAGTGCATGGCCAAGTTTAAAAGAAATTGGATCTCATTTTTTGGTGAGAAACCTTTCACTGATTCTAAGCTCTATATTTTTTATTTTTAAAACATTTTTTATTATTCTTTTCCCTTGTATGTACAATACAGTTTTGAGTTTCTTTTTTCTCTCATTTTTGTACTTGAACACATTATCAATATTAATCTTTTTTGATTTTATAGCAATATAAGTTTAATATATATGTATGTACATATATATATATATATATTTGCTAAAATATTAATGCATACCCCAAAGCTATGCCTATGGAAACCTGCCATTTATTGATAAATGTTATGGGACTGTGATTAATGATTGTGTCTAATTCCAGGAGAAGGAACAAAAGAGCCAGTATACAGTGCAAAGAAGCACAAGGTCATGGAGACCAACCAATCCCAGTGGGATTGATGGGAATCTGCACAGTACCCAGGAGTACAAGGTCAAAAAGGACCATACCAATCCAGGTAGGATTGACAAACTTCTATGCCTAAAGAATACTAAAGGACTTGCCTAGCGTTTGGGGTTCAGGATTGTGGCTATTCTGACATGTTAGAGGCCAGCCTTTCCTGAACCACATCCTAGTCAGGTACCAAATATTGGTTATCATCCTGGCTCCACCTATCCCTGAGAATAAAGGCAAATCAGACCAGGGAATGACACTTCCCTTTCACACAAAAATCTAGTTAGTCCTTTTTTCCCTCTCTTATAATGAGACAAACTTTGTATAGTGTTGGCTACTGATTGGGTAAGTGCACAATTAAATAAATCATTTTAATTGGGCCTTGATTCAAGGACCTGTTATAAGTTTATTTTTCCTTTACTTACATTTTTGTACATAAGACTTTGACATTTTAAATTTCATCCACAAGTTATTTTTTCTCTTTATTTGGATTTTTTTGATGTTTTTGTATTTCTTTTGATAAATGACTCATACACCCCTATAACTCAGCCATGTATCCTTAGCTGATCTGGGTGTTTGTCATTATCCTCCTCAGGGGGGAATGTGTAATTGTTCTCCTCAGGGGGGCATGTATGTATTATAATTTATAATGTAAAGTTTAAATTCTTTTGAGAGTAATTTCAGGATAAGAAATTTGCTACCTTCCCCAAATCCAGAAAATGAACTGTTTAGAGAAGGCACCATGAAGATGCCTGCAGAGACTCCATACTGCATCAAGAAGATCCACAGTTCACTTTGGGGAACAGCTGATTGAACTGTGAGAAGTTTGAATGCATTTGTTTTGAATGTACACTCTTATGCCGAAGGGGACTGCCCCCAACTGGATTTTTGTCAATGTGCCTAGCAATCATTGGATCATTGGTTTTGTTCTCTTTTATTTTTATCCCCAAATTACTGTAATTTAAAAGTTGGTTATGTTTATAAGATCCATCAGAGAGACCAGTCTTCCTCAGATCTCAGCGGGGGGAATGTGTTAGTGGAAATTTGGGGGTCCTTGAACTACATTTCTTATGAGCCCACTGGCTTCTTGTCATTATACAATGACATAGACAGAGGGATAAAACTGAGGGGCTGGCATTTCATTTCCTCTTTACTCTCTATCCATCATGGTGGCAGCAGGCAACGGTGCACCTTTTAAACTGACTAAGCTAGCATGGCACATGGCTTTAATTTCTAAAGACTACTAATAAATCTTATAAAACCATAATAATTTTAAAATTATCCTTTTTTATATTCATTTTATTTTTTATAATATGAACAAGCAATTTTCAGATAAAATCAAAGAATAAAAAATATTCTAAATCACTCTTGATTAGAGAAAATGAGCTGGAGAAAGAAATAGCAAAGCACCCTAGTATTTCTGCCAAGAAAACCTCAAATGAGATGACCAAGAGTCAGATATAATTGAAATAATTGACCAAAAACAACACTTCATTATAGGCATGGTGAAGACTTCCAGAGGGCCTGGAGTAAGGAAGCAGGATAAAATTGCCTGTGTAAGCTCATGGAAGAAGGGCAGCTAGGTGGTGCAGTGGATAGAGAACAGTGGAACAAGAGTCAGGAAGACTTTAGCTCTGGAAACATTGATCAAATCAAAGATACTATTCCTGGAAAATATATGTTTATTAATTGTGCATTTTCTCACTTCCCTGTCCAAAACCCTCCTCCCTAGTCATCACTCCCCAATATGTGTTGTTTTCCCCTATTAGAATGTAAACTTCTTGAGGGCAAGGACTGTCTGGCTTGCTTGTATTTGTATTCCCACAGTGCTGACTTATATTAAATACTTGATAAATTTTTCATTCATTCATTCATTCATTCATTCATTCATTCATTCATTCATTGATCCTCTTTTTATCATCTCTAATTTCCTGACCTGAATTCAAAGCTGGGAAAGGGAGTGAGAAAAGAAGGGGCTAAGTGGCGAGGGGAAGCATGGAGGTGACTGAGAAGTGGAACAGAGGGTCTGGGTCTGGATCCAGAATCACAGAGTTGGGAACTAGTTTCTCAGAATTATGTTAGGGATTGGAAATCTGTTAGATAAACTCAAGGAAGTAATTGGCCAAACAAGGTAAAGTAAATGAGAAAAAGGTAAGTGGAGCTATAAGTGGGCTTAGCAAGTTAAAATAAATCTGGTGAATGGGGCACATAAGTGAATCTAGAAGCTGCTACAATGCTTGACAGGGACCAGGTGTAGATGTGGATGTGAACTTGTTGAGAGAAAGGACAGGAATATGACCAGGGCTGTCAAGTTAAGAGTTAATGGGGGGGCAGCTGGGTAGCTCAGTGGATTGAGAGCCAGGCCTAGAGACGGGAGGTCCTAGGTTCAAATCCGGCCTCAGACACTTCCCAGCTGTGTGACCCTGGGCAAGTCACTTGACCCCCATTGCCTACCCTTACCACTCTTCCACCTATAAGTCAATACACAGAAGTTAAGGGTTTAAAATTAAAAAAAAAAAAAAGAGTTAATGGGGGTGGGTGGGAGGGATAGAGAGGGTTGGGCATGCAGCTAAGTGGCTCAGTCAGTGGATTGAGAACTAGGCCTAGAATCCCCATTGCCAAGCCCTTACCACTTCTCTGCCTTGGAACTAATAGTATTGATTCTAAGATGGAAGGTAAGAGTTTAAAATAAAAAAGAGTTGTTAGCTGGCTTCGAGTTTTAATTAGGTGTTTAGGTGTGAGGTGTAAACCATTTATAAGAAGTCAAAGAAAGGAGACTTAAAATCTCCATCATTAGTAGAGAGCAGAAGAAAATGCAATTAACATTGCATGGGCAGTAATTGTATGTTGGTCACAGGAAAGTGAATGCTATTTGAATTTCAAGTATGGGCTGACTTCCCTCCAAAAGAAGATGAAAGTACTTGAATGCTTCTCCATGCTTCAAATTGTGATGAAGTATGAAGTCTTCCTAAAGAAAAAAGATTTGTTGTTGCTTAGTCTTTTTTCAGTTGTGTCTGCTTCTTTGTGACCCTTTCTGGGGTTTTCAGAGCAAAGATACTGGAATAGTTTGCTATTTCCTTCTCCAGCTCATTTTACATATGAAACAAAATAGGATTAAGTGACTTGCCCAAAGTCGGACAGCTAGTGAGTGTCCAAGGTCAGATTTGAGTTCAGATCTTCCTGACACTATCCATTATGCCACTTAGCTGCTCTAAAGAAACATAATGGAGATTTCAATGGGATAAAAAGAAATCTGAGGTGGAGTAGAGATATCTCTTGGGATTATTGGAAGAGTGTAGTTGAGAAGACAAGGAAGGAAAAGGCAAATAGATTAAAGTCGGATTTAAGACTTGGATGGAGCTGGATGGTTCTAGAAAGAAGAAAATTCTTATTCTCCATAGAATGAGATAATGTAATCACAGAACATATCAGGTGAAAAGTTGTCTAATAAAAAGTCAGAGAAATGGGAGAAAGGAAATAGTTGCTGGTGATTTCTTACTCCGGGATTCTGAGATAGCCTTAGATATTCATTGAACAATGACAACAAAAGAAGGTCTGTTGTCTTCAAAGGATGCTTCTTATTCAAGATACAACTAACTCCTTCAAAGACCTGTCAAAATGCACAACTACTCTCTGCTTCTGGTGATTCACATGGACACAAAATGACATTTACAAAGGAACCTAAAAAGTATTCCCAATGGTTATGAAGTCTTGGGCAAGAAACTGAAGACCATAAGGGTGCAGGTTGTGTTTTCCTCACTATTACTCATTGAAAGAAAGGGATGCCAAAGTGAAAAATTAATTTGGGAAGTGAACAGCTGGCTATGAAGGTGGTATTTGAGAATAAAACTTGGATTTCTGAACTATGGCTTACAAATATAGGGGTGACAGATTCCTGACCAGAGATGGAGTACACCTAAAAATGTTTAATAAGAATGTATTTGCCTAGCATCTTGAAAATTAACCAAAAGGGCTTTAAGTTAAAATGGATGGGAGAAGTCTGCCTATGCAGTCCTTCAAGTTAGATACTATAGAAAGCAGCCACAAAGAAAGAAAAAGAAAAATAGATTCTGACACATCCAGAAATTCACAGGAAACAACATTTAAGAAAAGTCCCAGTAGTAAAACCTCAAATGTCTGTCTACAAATGCTCAAAGCTTAGGCAATGAACAAGAGAAACTAGAGGTCTTAATGAAAGGTGGTAAATTAGACCACTTTGGTATTACTGAGTAGGAGGGATGAAGGTTATAACTGGACCATGACTCTAAGTGGGTACATTTTATTTAAGAGAAATTTAGATTAAAAAGCCTAGAGATGGGAGTCCTGGGTTCAAGTCTTATCTCAGACACTTTCTAGCTGTATGATCCTGGGTGAGTTACTTAACTTTCATTGCCTAGTCTTTATTGCTCTTCTGCCTCGAACCAGTACATAGATTGAGTCTAAGATGTTTAAGGGTGTTTTTTTTAATTTAAAAAAATTTTTTAGAACTACACTCATGTGAGGAGTACTTGGATAAAAGTCAAACAAAGGAGGAACAAAAGTGATTTTTGTCACTGGAGCATATACCGCCTGGAAAGAAAGTAAATGAGAAGTTTGGGAAACTTCAGAAGTCTGACATGATATAGTAGTGATGAGGACTTCAATTATCCAGATATCTTCTGGAGCATACTTTATCTGTATGTATGTCTATTTCTCTGTCTCTGTTTATCTGCGTTTGATAAATGCAGAGTAATTAATAGCAGATTGTAATGCAAGGTGGCTAACAGAAACTTTTTGCTTCTGTAATTTCTAACGGTCACAAAAAGTCAGTTAAACATCTTAGAATCTTTAGAAAGCCAGTTGGAACTTGAAACTATAACTAGAGGTGAAGTTCCAACTGAGGGGGTTGCCTTCTGGCTTTCGCTGTGGCTGGAGGCTTTTGCTTTGGCTTAGCCTGTTAGCTGCGGCCTTTCGGCTTGGCTTTGCTTCAGCCTTGGCCTGTGCTTATCTTGTCTTAGGGAAATTTAAACCCATCTCATTTCTCTGGACCTCTCCCTGATCTATCCATCTACATTCCCTTCCCTTCCCCTGAATTTCGTTTGGGCCCTGGGTGGAAGGAAGGGCTTGGTGATCGAACATTGTGGGTTTTAGTTTCTATAGACAAGTAGAGTATCCTCAAATAAGTTACCCCTAGTTTTAATGATTTAATAAGGACTTTACTTAAAAGGCCGTCAAATCTCCTAACTGGGAGACCTGGGTTCTCTCAGTCTAAACCTCTCCTGTGACCCATCCCCCACCATCACCCCTCTCTCTAGCAGCAGTTAGAAAATCCTAAACTCTCTCCCTTTCTGACTGACCCTGGTATTAATAAATCCCCTTGTTACCTACTCAAAGCCTCTGGTGAATCATTGTATCAAAAATTGAGGCAAGGGCTAAGGAGGGAAGGAATCATTTTCTTTTTATTTCTTGAGAGAACTGGGGGCATCCATCTTGGCAGGAAATACCTATCAGAGACTTGGCAGGAAATACCTATCAGCCATCAGTTTGACTGGCAGGGAGGGGCCCTCTCGACTCCTCCCTCAAGAGACTTTAGAAACTAACAAGAGAAACCCTCGAGCCAAAACCTAGACATTTCTTATTGGCCTTAATTTCCTCCCTGTATCCTCTGTCTCAAGCCTCTGGGAATAAACATGTTTGAGCTACCCTCTCCTATATACCCCATTTCCTTTATCTCCTATATACCTTCCCTTACCTTCTTTCCTCCTCCAATCACCTTATATTCACCAAATATCCCCTTTTATTCTTCCTCACACCCAAATTGCATTCGTTGACCCACTCAGATTACCTTATTTAATCTTTATAACACTAGTAACTTCTAACTGTAGTGATAACTTCATCCTTCAAAGGTGGATAGGCTAAAATGGGGAAATTATATCCTAGAGCTGATCCTTACTAATTGGGAGGAATTTATTGCTTCGGTGGAAATGATGTGAACTCTAGAGGGAAGCATCTAACTACTCCATTCCAGGGTTTATGATAGAGGTGATGAAATACAGTCATAGTCTGACATGTATCCTCATTTAAGGAACCCATATATCAATGAGTTAAAAGAAAGAAAGATAGGATCACATGCATTAAAAATTTTCAGGGGAAGTCATCTTAGTAAGGAGAAATGAAGCTCAAGAATGAAATTGTGAAGACACAAAGGAAGACACATTCAGTGAGGAAGAAAAATGGGATTTGTTTGAAGAGACTGATGTGGATATGGAGGGAACTTAATAGCAAATCAATCATTCAGTAAATATTAAGCACTTATGCTGTACCTGGTTTGTGAGCTGTTTCCCAAATTTCTCATCTATTCCCTTTTTAGAAGCATGGATTCTCAACCATTCTGGAGAACAATATGGGACTATGCCCAAAGAGATTTGTGCATTCCCTTTGAACCAGAAATACTGCTACAAGATCTGTATCCAAAAGAAATCAAAGAAAAAAGAACATTTTTTGTACAAAAAATATTTATAGCAGCTCTTTTTGTGGTGACAAAGAATTGGAAATAGAGAAGATGCCCATAATTTAAGGAATGGCCAATTGTGATGGAACACAATATTGAAGGGGATGGTTTCAGAAAAACCTGGGAAACCTCATATGAACTGAAACAAAGTGAAGTAAGCAGAACTAGAAGAATATTGTACGCAATAAGTATTGTATAGGTGACCAACTGTGAAAGACTCAGATCAAGACAATGATCCAAGACAATTCCAAAAGACCCATGATGAAAAATGCTATCCACGTCCAGAGAGAACTGATGAACTCTGAGTGAAGACTGAAGCATATGTAACATTTTTGTTCTTTATTTTCTTGTTTTGTGTATGTTTTCTTTTGCAACATGGCTAATATGGAAATTGGTTTTGCATGACTTCATGTGTATAATTGATATATCGTTTGCCTTCTCAAAGTGTGGAGGGGAGGAGAGAGAGAATTTGGAATGTAAAATAAAAAAAATGTTAAAAATATTTTACACGTAATCAGGAAATATTTAATGACATAAAGACATTAAAAAATTAAGAAATGTGAATTCCTGACCTGGGGTCCATGAACTCAATTTTAAAAGATATTTTGATAAATATATTCTAATATAATAGATTCCTTTTGTAATCCTGTTGTTATAATTTGTTACTGTTGTTCAGTCATTTCAGTCATGTCAGAACATGCTATTTAACCTTGTTCAGTCTTTGTGGGATTTTTTCCTGTGAGATTTTCTTGGTAAAGATGCTGGAGTGGTTGCCATTTTCTTTTCCAGCTCATTTTATAGGTGAGGAAACTGAAGGAAACAGGGTGAAGTGACTTGCCTAGGGTCATACAGCTAGTAAATGTCTAAGGCCAGTTTTGAACTCCAAAAAAATCTTCCTGACCCAGTGTTCTATCCATGGTGCCACCTAGCTGCCTCTGTCATGCATTCAAAAATATTTTTCTGGGAAGCACTCCACAAACTTCACCAATAGCTAAGGAAGTCTAGGACATAAGAAAAAAGGGGAAAAAAAGGTTAATACCTCTTGGCCTATACAAACATCAGTGTTTCTGGCTATATAATTTATTTATAGTAACAAATAATACAAAACCACAAAATATTGGAAAATTCCCAATATGAGTTATTTCTCACCATTGGGTACAACTACTGATTCCTTCAATACCCTGGAACTCCTTTCCTCTCCTGTGGGAGGCCAATAAGAGAAACAGAGTCTCAAATAAATAAAAAATCTGAGACTCCTCTTTTGACCCCTTTTGTGATCCACACCCTTTCTTGTTGAAAAGTATTGTGGCCTTATTGAAAAGCTTTAAGCTCTTAGCAAACCAGTAGTCAAGAGGTTAACATTCTTCCCCTTTGATCAGAAATGCAGCTGCTTGGCAACCTTAGTTTAGCAGGGGCATTTTGCCCCTGAGAAAAGTATTCTCAGACTTAGCTTGCTGATAATCATGTAGCTGAAGGTCCAGCCTGGTTCCTATCTTTACCTTGAAGTTTCTGAGGTTTCTGTGTGTTGTCTAAGCTAATTGCAATGTCTATGAAGCTATAAAACTCTCTCTGTGCTTGTGGGTGAAAGGGAGTTTGAATTTTCATATATAATAAACTTGTGACTCAATGGCACTATGAGTTAACTGTCAAGATAGTCTTTCTTATCAACTAAGCTGTCCTTACAGAGATGATAAATAGATCTCAACACTCTCCTTCTCATTCCATATTGTTATCCTTTCTTCACTATCTCCTCCTTCAAAAGGTTAGTCTCTCAAAATATCTTCTTCAGGTAATGAGTTAAATTCAGATCTCTCAAAATGAATTTCAAGCTATTCCTAAAAATAAGAGTTAACTCTTCAAGTCCCTCACAGAGTCATTCTCCTATGGAGTTAACTGTTTAGTCTCTCATAGACTCTTTCTTCAATGACAGTTAACTCATGAAATTTAGGAAACCAGAATTTTAGAGAGGAGAGAAAGATTGTTGGAAAAGAAGTTTCTCTGTTTTTTATAAATCAGAGTAGAGACTAACTAATTAGGCAAATTTTACATTTTTAGGAATCTATGAGGAAATATTAGAATATACACTTTGATTGCTTTTGAACCTGGTAAAAGAATTAATAAAATAAAAAGATAGAAGGGGAAATGTTAGATGTTAAATATATTTATCCTGGGGAGAGATGAAAGATATTACTCTATATCAGAGGCATAAAACACCCAGCCCATGTCAGGAACCAGATTAAAATGTAATTGGGAAATATTTGACAAAATAAATAAAAATACCATAAAAATGGATAGTATGAGTATGAGTTTTCTAAGTCAACAGGTAGCTAAGAGAGATAAGTTTAGTGGCTTTAATACCATACTATCACAACAGATTTTTACATGTGAAATTGCCATAAAAGCCTGCTACTTGTGAGTTTATTTGTGGAATTGTAACGTGTATTAGTAGCAACCCTGCTATGATAATAATAATAATAATAATAATAATATATTCATAACAACAATTCATCACTTAGCCTCAGATTTAGGGGTAGAAATCCACCCATCAGTAGCATCAAGTGCTTTGGGAAATAGGATCACATATTAACTTGAAGCTACATGCTCTGATATTCTTGATCCAGCTTCCCATTACTGGGTCTATATCCCAAAGAAATTAAAGAAAAAAGGAAAGGACCTATATATGTACAAAAATATCTACAAGACCTTTTTTTTGTGGAAATAAAAAACTGGAAACTAATGGGCTGTGCTCTTACTGGGGAATGGTTAAACAAATGACCATATATGATTGGAATGGAATCTAATTGTAGCATAAGAAATGCTAAAATGGAAAATTTCCAAGGAAACTAGCAAGAACTTTATGGACCAATGCAGAGAAAAGTGAGCAGAATTAGAACAATTTATACAATGATAATGATATGAAGATAAAACAACTTGGAAAGACTTTAAAACTCTGAACAAAGCAATGATAAACCAGGAATCCAAAATAATGAAGATGAAATATGCCACTTTCCTCTTGATGAGAGAGGTAACAAACTTAAGATTCAGGAAAGATATTTTTGGGCTATGGCTTATTGGTAAATGTTTTGCTAGACTAAGAGGGATTTATTTTGAGGGATTAAAAAAAATTTGCTCAGTGGAGAGGAGTGGCAGTAACAAATTACTTCAAAATAAAGCAAAGAATGAAAACAACTACAAAACACTTTCCAAACAAATAAAACTGGATCTAAACAATTGGAAAGCCATTGATTGCTCATGGGTAGGACGAGCTAACATAATAAAAATGACAATTCTACCCAAATTAATTTACCTATTTAGTGCCATACCTATCAAGCTACC
>NC_058133.1:230138457-230151515 GCF_016433145.1 Gracilinanus agilis | reverse complement strand
GGAAGGACTGCAGGAGAGGAAACATATAAGAAAAACAACTGCTTGAACGCATGGGTCGGGGTGGACATGATTGAGGGTGTGGACTCGAAACTACCACACCAATGCAACTACCAACAATTTGGAAATTGGTCTTGATCAAGGACACATGACAAAACTAGTGGAAATGCACATCGGCAATGGGTGGGGGGAGTGCGAGGGGGGGGGTGAAGGGGAAAGGAGGAGCACGAATCATGTAACCATGTTAAAAATGAATATTAATAAATGTTAAAAAAATAAATGAAAAAAAATAAAAAAAATAAAGCAAAGAAAAACAGATTTGTTAATTAAAATAATTTAACATTTAAAAAATGAAATTCAGTTCTTGATCTTATGATCTTAGAGCTGGAAGATTTGCTCAATATTTTATCATTTATGCATGCACACATGGATTTAAGTTAATAAATAAGGTAAAACTAAGTATATCCATAGAATATTTTATTTTAGAAACAAGAATGAAAAATTGGCCAACTCTATAGGAACTATGAATAATGCATATACAGACACATTAAAGAGAGTTTGTAATAATGTCTACTCCAATACACAAACAGGACACTGAGAGTGGGCTGGATTGCCTTTGGGAAGTTTGTTCCTGTTTCTAAATAAAATATTTTGTAGATATTCATTTATTGACTCATGTGCTGGTTCTGTGTGTGTAGGAGGGTGAGAGAATAAAATGCTGGGTAGATATTACAGCTCTAATATCACAGAGCACAGGCCTTAGGACTTTAAGAGGATCCATGATTCTATTTCATGAAACACAAGGCAACATTCTTATTAGAACTATTATAAAAATAATGAGCACTGCATCTCAGGAGAGATACTGGTAAGTTAGAGTATGTACAGAGAAAGTAAACCCAGATGGTGAAAGGTCTTGAAATTATACTTTATGAGGCCTGGTTAAAGGAATTAAGAAATGTGAGATTTAGAGAAGAGAAGACTTAGAGGGGAAAAGATAGCTCTCATCTAGTATTTCTTATAGTAGCAAAGAATTGTAAACAAAGTAGGACCTCATCCATAAAGGAATGCCTAACCAAGTTGTAGTACATGAATATTACTGTGTGGAATATGATATGGAATAATATTGTTTTAAAAGGAATGAAAAATATGAGGAATGTTGAGAAACATGGGAAGATGTGAAATCAGAAAACACAAGAAAACAATATACAAAATGGTTAAACAATGTTAATGGAAAGAGTAACAACAGCCCCACTCCAAAACTAAATACTATAAAGACCAAGCTTGATCTCAAAGAGATATGAGAATATGCCTCTCTCTCTCTTTTACAAAGCTGTGGGACTTTGAGTGTGGAATTCTGCAAATAATGTCAAACTTGGTTGGTATATTGGTTAATGTTGCTGAAAATGTTTATTTTTTTCCTCTTTTTAAATTTGTAATAAGAGATGCCTTTCTGGGACAGAAAGAAAGAGGGGGAGGGAATATGTGTATTAGGAAATAAGGGTGATGTAAAAAAAAGATATCTGTAACAATTTTTCAAAGAATGGACAAATATAAAAAATTCTGAGAAACAACAATATTTGTAAGAACTGAGATAAAGGAGAGTAGAATTAGAAATCCAACATATCCAATGATTACAATGTTAATGAAAATAACCCTAAAAGACATCTGAACTCAGATTAAAAGGAAAGACCAACCTGAGTTACAGAGACAGATGAAGAAACATACTTACCTCCTTCCAGCAAAGGTGTTTTGTGTGTGTGTGTGTGTGTGTATGTGTGTGTGTGTGTGTGTAGAAGGGGGAAGTGGTGGGATAGAGACTATCGGTACAGTTTGTTACCTATACTGTAAGATAGGATCACCGTGTGTTGACTGATTTTGCTGTTTTTCACTTTTGCAAGGGAAGGTTCTATAGGAGATGTTGTGTGGGGAGCATATTAATTATTGGGCCATAAAAACAAAAGATATCAATAAAAGAAACAAAAAGTCTATTTGGGGTAAAATGGAGAAGAAAAAAAGATGACTATCTTCAAGTACTTGAAAGGACATCACATTGAAGAAAGATTAGACTTTTCTAAGTCAGATAGATGGTACAACTCTGGACCTAGCGTCAGAAATTCCAGAGTTCAGATTTTGCCTCAGACATTAGCCGTATAACCCTGGGCAAGTCGCTTAATTTCTATCTACCACAGTTTCTACAATTCTAAAATGGGATAATAATAGCATTTACCTCCCAGGATTGTTGTGAGGATTAAATACCTGGCACATGGTATGCATTTAATAAATGCTTATTTCCTTCTTTCTTTCCTTCTTCTTGGGCCTTGTTGGGTAAAACTAGCAGGAATGGGTAGAAAAGAGACAAATTTAAGCTTGATGTCAGGAGAAATTTCCTAATAATCAGGGATTAGACATTCATTGGGGAAAGAAAAAGCTAGATAGTTTCTTAGTGGGAAATTTTTTTTTCTATTTTACTCCCCCCCCCCTTCCCCGAGCTGACAAGAAATTCCACTGGGTTGTATATACATTATCACTCAAAACATATTTCCATATTATTCATTTTTGTAAGTGAATAATCTAATAAAACCAAAACCCCAGATCATATACCCATATAAACAAGTGATAAATCATATGTTTTTCTTTGGCGTATCTACTCGCACAGTTCTTTCTCTTGATGTGTATAGCAATCTTTTTCATAAATCCCTCTGGATTGTCCTGGATCATTGCATCACTATTAGTAGCAAAGTCGATTACATTTGATCATCACATAATGTTTCAGTTTCTGTGTACAATGTTCTCTTGGTTCTGCTCATTTCACTCTGCATCAGTTCATGGAGGTCTTTCCAGTTCATATAGAAATCAAGCATCATTCCTTATTGCACAATTGTATTTCATCACTATCATATACCACAATTTGTTCAGCCATAGTGGGAATATTTTAGAAGGGATTCTTGTTCAATGGACTGGTTTAGGTATGACTTCTGAAATCCTTTTTAACTCTGGGATTCAGTGAAAAGTCTTAAGCCTCTACCAATTATGGCAGCCATATTCAGCTTGCTCTCTTCCTTTTCTTTCCTTGAGTATTCTATAGTGCTATGCTGGTAAATGTTTAACAACCACTTTTTCAAAGACTCATGACACACTTTTAAGTTTAATCTGCAATATTAACATTTTATTACTTTCTTAAGTCTAGACAGTCAACAAAACAATAAATCAAATCCTGATTTAAAGTATTTGCTCATTTTAGAAGTATAAATGCTCAAACTGAAAATTTAACAACTGACTTTAGGGAACTAGTGGAGTGGGCTGTAGTACATCTCTGATACTTAGTATACTTCCAGGCACATAGTACCTGCTTAATAAATGCTAGCTGATGACTCAACTTAGCAAATTCTTTTTTTGTTCATACATTTCTTTGATGACAGCTTTCACTTAATTTCTCAAGAAGAGGATCTTTTTTCTTTTCAGCAAATATGGTATCCAAAAGAAAGATAAGGACTTTTATATCTATATCTATTTTGAATGTGACCACCTTTGAAGTAAATAGAGCTCAAATATTCTTTGTTCTTTGTAAGTAATATAGAGAGAAAATTTAAATTTTGGGACTGATATGAACTTGGACACTTAAGTTATTTATCACCAAAGCCTCATTTTCCTTGGATATAAAACGAGGGAAATGACTAGAAAATATTTGGGGTCCATCTAGCTCTAAATGTATAATCCATTGTTGTAAGGTGTAGAGAAGCCTGCTCATGCTCACCTTGTACCACTCTACTGCCCTGTGTATGATCCTCATTTTCCATACTTTAAGGACTGTCCAATTCATTGTGGGCAGCTGGGTGGCCCAGTGGATGGAGTACTAAGTATGGAATCGGAATGACTCATCTTCCTGAGTTCAAATATGACTTTAGACACTTACTAGTTCTATGACCTTGGGCAAGTCACTTAACCTTGTTTGCCTCAGTTTGTTCATCTGTAAAAAAGAGCTAGAGAAAGAAATGGCAAACCATTCCAGTATCTTTGCCAAGAAAATACCAAATGGGGTCGTGAATAGTCAGACAGGCCTGAAATATGACTGGATAACTCTTCATTGTGTGTGAAGATTTCCATACCCTGAGACAGTGTATGGATATGATATGATATGATATGATAACTTGGGTAAAATATTAGTATTAAACAGAGAGACTTTTATTTCTGGGAGAAGATTGAGGATCTCAGCTATAGATCAAAAGGATTATGATTGTAGGTGAAATCTCCACTTTAGAGAATGAAGAAGATGCAACATAGCCAGTCGCTGAATTAACAGACATTAAAGGTTCTCTGAGGGATATCTTTGTTTCTCATACAGCCAGGGAAGGCCTTAGCAGGGACAATAGGCATATTGTGGAAGAGTGAGTCCTGGGAGTCAAAGGAGACATTCAAAGGAACCAGAGCTCTTGGAAAAGCCAAATTTAATTTCCTAAGTATTAGCATTCAAAGAGCTTCATTTAGTCAGACTACCTCATTTTATGATAAGAAAACTGAAGCCTAGGGAAGAGAGATATTTTATCCAAGGTCTTATTGTTGTTTAGTTATGTGCAGTTATATCCAACTTGTGACCCCTTCTTGGGGTTTTCTTGATAAAGACACAGTAGTTTGCAATTTTCTTCTCCAGCTCATTTTATAGATGAGGAAACTGAGGCAAATAGGGTTAAGTGACTTGCCTAGGGTCATACAGCTAGTATGTGCCTGAGGCTGGATTTGAAATCAAGTCTTCCTGACTCCAGGCTCAGGGCTCTATCCACTGTGCCACCTAGATGCCCTATCCATGATCACATATATTTAATAAGTGGTAGAGCTAATACTTCAAACCAGGTTTCCAGATTCCAAGGCTTTCCACTGCATTAGAATGGCAGTCCCCAGGAACCAGCTCATTCAACCAGGCTAAGATATAGGCAGCTTAAACTAACCTTTCTTCTGGATCTTGTTATATTTAGCAGAAATTTTGCAGTTTTTAGCAGTGTGTGTGTGTGTGTGTGTGTGTGTGTGTGTGTGTGTGTGTGTGTGGTGTGTGTGTGTGTGTGTGTATTTGTTGGAGATGGGGGGCATTTCTACTTTGTGGGCACAAATCTGGTTGGGTAATGAAACAGGAAAAGAGACAAGATAATGTCTAGGAGATCAGGCCCTAAAGATGTGCTTCCCTGAAGTGGAACAAGTGTGTGAGATAGGGTTCCAGATGGGAGGTTTGGAACCCAGGTATTTCTCTGATCCCTTCTTTCTACATTTTGTTAGCATTGTATAGAAATACTAATGATTTTTTGTAGATTTATTTTGCATCCTTCTACCTTACCCGATGTTATTCATCATTTTAATTACTTTCTTCACTCATTCTCTGGGGTTTTCTAAATATACTCTCATATTATCTGCAAATAAGGATAATTTTGTCTCTTCTTTGCCAATGTTTGTACTTTCAATTTTGTTGTTTTGTTGATATAGCTGGCATTTCTAGGACTATATCAAAGGATCTGAGCCCTTTTAGAGGAAAGAAAGAGAATAAAAAGCAGGTTTTGTTTGATGGAAAATGGAATGGATTTGGAGTCAAAGGTCCTGGAGTTTTGAATACTAGTTTTGCCACTTACCCAACTGTGTGACCTTGGATAAATCACTTAACTTCTTTATATCTTTGTTAATTGCCTATAAAATGAAAAGCTGAACTAGATCCCTTTTCACTATGCCATTTTATGACTCCACATACTGCGTGAAATTGAACGATCTGGGGTTGATTGCCCCCTAGAAAAGTTAAGAAGAGAAATGAGAGGAAAATGGATGAGATGGTGGGGAGGGATGCTACAAGTTAAAAAAAGGGCTAAGTCTGTGTACAGAGAAGGGGGAGGGTGCAGTGAATAGAGTTCCAATGGACTTGGAGTCAGGAAGATCTGAGTTCCAATCTGATGGAAGATATTACTAATCCTGTGATCCTGAGACACAATCTCCCTTAGCCACAGTTTTCTCATCAGCAAAATGGAGACAATCATTGCTCCTTCCTCACAGGGTTGTTGAGAAGTTCAAATGAGATAACATTCCTAGAGTGATTTGCAAATCCGAGAGCACTTTATAAATGCTAGCTATAATTATATCCCAGGGGAGTAGTATTCTAAGGTGGAACTCTTCCCCCTAGACTCTTTCCTCCTCACAATCAGATCAGTCTTAAAGGGTTGGAGTTTACCTAGAGAAATAGAAATGGTGAGAAACTGGCAGAGGATGCTTTTCTATGAAGTTTGCCCTGGGGGTCCTGCTTTATTACCAGGAGCTTGGAGGACAGGGCCAGGTGATATGATAGGACCTTCCAGGAAAGTATGTGAAACAATCTGATAAGATACCTCTCAACTTCTTGTCGAGTCCTTTGATTGTGCCAACTCTTCATGGCCCCTTTTAGGGTTTTCTTGGCAAAAATCCTGGAGTGGTTTGCCATTTCCTTACCCAACTCATTTTACAGATGAAGAAACCAAGGCAAATAGGTTAAATGACTTGCCCAGGGTCACACAGTTAGTATGTGTCTGAGACCAGATTTGAACTCAAGAAGATGAATCTTCCTGACTTCAAGCTTGGCACTATATTCACTATATCACTTAGCTGTCCCATTATATGTTCTCTGGCCCCTTGTAAAAAAGGCATGTTCAATCAGATGCTCCTGGTTTATTCCTTGGTCTCTATGATGGGGAAGGATTGGCAAGGGGGCAACTAGATAGCTCAGTAGATAGAGAGCCAGGTCTAGAGACAGGAGGTCCTGTGTTCAAATTTGACCTCAGACATTTCCTAGCTATGTGAGTCTGGGCAAGTCACCTAACCCTTACTGCCTATCCCTTACTACTCTTCTGCCTTGGACCAATACATGGTATTGATTCTAAGACAGAAGGTAAAGGTTTAAAAAAAAAAGGAGACAACTGAGCTAATCATTTACTCTGGAGTCCCTAAGGAGCAAGAGATGGCTTCCTTTTGAGGACACATTCAATGTCAGTAGTAGCAGCAATGGGGGTTATACATATGGCTGTGGGGCAGCGAGAACACATACCTGCTTAGAGGAGGGCACATTGCAAATTCCCAGCTGCCTCTTTTACTTTGTTTCTTTCCCTAAACACAGGGGACCAAACTGTGATCCTGAGAGATGGATGTTTCTAGCCTTTCTGGCTGGTTAGACCTCAGGAATTCAGAGGGTTGGGAGTTTCTAGGGATTGCCTAGCAGTGGGAGGTGATGCCTACAAAGATGGGACTTCTTTGAGAAGAGCACGGCTGTCAGGAGGGTGAGTCATGCCTGGCTGCCTAGCCAGAAGGGATGGACCTTCAATTGCTGCCTCAAAAGGACTGATCCAAGGTGAAAGTAAAAATATCTGGTCAAAAGTCCTACAAGTTGCCTAGGAATATACTTTCCTCTCAGGAAAGTATCATAAGACTTATAAGGGTCAATAGGTCTTTATGAAACTTTTAAGTTTCAAACTTTTTTTTTTTATGAGCCAGACCTGGAGACAAGAGGACCTGGGATCAAATGTGGTCTTAGACACTTCCTAGCCGTGTGACCCTGGGCAAGTCACCTAATTCTGATTGCCTAGCAGTTACCACTCGGATTCTCAGTACTGATTATTTCTTAGTAAAGGTAATAAATACCTGCTTGATACCTGAGTTCACTATTTTGTATTGTGAGTACCATTCTTTTTCTTTTTTTTTTTTTGAATCCTTATCTTCTGTCTTAGAATCGATACTGTGTAATGGTTCTAAGGCCGAAGAGTGGTAACCTCTAGGCAATCAGGGTTAAATGACTTGTCCAGGGTCACACAGCTAGGAAGGGTCTGAGGCCAGATTTGAACCCAGACCTTTCATCTCTAAGCCTGGCTCTCTATCTACTGGGCTACCTAGATATCCTGCTGTAAATACCTTTCAAAAATATTTTATTCTATTAAAAAATTTTTTTTCCTACAGTTATATGATTCTCTCTCTACCCACTCCCAGACAAGCAATTCCACTGGGTTATACATATATTATATGAGTACCTTTCTTGAAGGGACCCTATTAATTCCTTTTAGAGCAAAGAGAGGCTCAAACTACATTTAATTTGCTTGAGATTTTCTCCAGAACTCTAGGGGAGGGGAGCATCTTGAGCCAGAGGAGGTGAGAAAAAACTCGAATGAATACTCTCTTTTTCAAGACCAGGGTCCTCTAGGAGTGAACCTAATCTGTCTTAGCCCAGAGCCAGGTCATTTTGTGGGCAAGAATCCCACTGCGTCATGGGTATCACACTCATTGGACATCAGTCAGCCTCATATCTTAGATATCTCATATCATAGACCTTTGGAACTGAAGTCAAGAAGCTCTGATTTTCAAATGCAGCCCCAGACATTTACTGGCTGTGTGATGTTGGGTAAGTCACTTAACCTCTATCTGTTTCCTCTTTTGTAAAATGGAGATAATAAAAGTACATCCTTCCTGAGTTGGTTGTGAGAATCAGATGAGTCAGTATCTATATAATGCTCTGCAAGCAGCTAAGTGCCTCAGTGAATAGAGAGCCAGATCTGGAGACAGAAATACTGGGTTCACATCTGGCCTCAGATACTTCCTAGCTGTGTGACCCTGGACAAGTCATTTAACCCTGATTGCCTAGAGGTTACCACTCTTCTGCCTTGGAACCAATACACAGTATTGATTCTAAGACAGAAGATAAGAGTTTAAAAAACTGGCTTTGCGATCCTTAAAGTGATATATAAATGATATAGATAATCTCTGCCACCATCTTTTCTCGGGAGCCCCGAATATGTGCACATTTCCTTGGAAGGAAGGAATAGCAGCAGCCCACGTTCTTAAAGCCTCCAGAAAGTTGCTGACTTTGCCTGCTCCAATTCTAGGAAACTATAGTAGTTTAGAAGGAGGCAGAGGGAAAATAGGAGAAGTCACACTGACCTCCTGTTTTTTAACATCCTGGAACTGCCTGCCTGGCCAGCAGTCTGCCTCTAGAGCATCCTAAAGGGGATGGAGGGGTGAGGAAGGAGGAGGAATATCTCTTCTGTTTTGTCAGGAAAAACAACAACAAATATGACAGATTTGACTAGCTAGAGTTTGTAAACATTTTTGGTGTTATGGATATCTTGGCAACCTGGTAAAGCCTATGGACCCCTTCTCACAATGATGTTTTTATTTTTATTTTTTTAAAGCCGTTACCTTCCATCTTGGAATCAATACTACCTATTGATTCTAAGGTAGAAGAATGGTAAGGGCTAGGCAGTTGGGGGTATGTGACTTGCCCAGGGTCACACATCTAGAAAGTGTCTGGGACCATATTTGATCTCCCCTCTCTAGGTCTGGCTCTCAATCCTCTGAGCCATCTAACTGCCCCAATAATGTTTTTTAAATAATTTAAGGAAATGCTAAATTTCAGTAAGAGGTTAATAGAAAATAAAAATAAATTTTTTTTTCCCCATCCAAGGTTAAGAATCTCTGGTCTAGCGCCTGGATATGAAGAGATTACAGACCAGTAGCCAGCTCTGTGGAGATAATCTTTCTGCAGCCCTTCCTGGCTTCCAGGGTCAGTGGGATATGGATCGTGACACGACAACAGATGACTCCAATTGGTACTTCCTTTCCTCCTGGGGACAGTCTCATTTTGTCTTTTTCCTCCTTAGTTGCAGGAACACAGAGCATTCTCAGGAGCCTATTTAGAAGCCAACTAAGGGATGGAAGACTTGATTCCGGCCAAACTGGCCTATTTGCCGTTTCCTGAATTCAGCCCAGTCCTTCTGTGCTGGTGTTCAGACCATCCCCCAGGACCTGCAATGTCCTCCCTTTTCACCTCCAAATCCTTAGCGTCCTTCAAGGCTCAGCTCAGATGTAACCTTCTCTGCTCTTTCTTATCCCCCTCATTATGAACACTTTCCCCCCTTCTTAATATGTTTTGTGTTACTTATAAACATTTGTATTTTGTACTTGTATTTATTTATGCTTACCCCTTTCAAATTTCAGCAAATTTTCCATTCATAAGGGGCATATATAAGACTCTGGTGAAGGATCTCACTAACTCATGGTGCCTATCTCCTTCATTGCTCTAATGTTCATCATTGTAGGCTATGGTCAATTGCTCAAGAATAATCAAAAAGCTTTGGGGTTCAGGGTTCCCCAATTTTTTAAACTCTAGGGTTCTCCTGTTGGTCTTATGCAATTAAATGGCTTTAGTAAAAGTATAGACATGATCCATGTATAAGTTCATTGTCTCCATTAATCTTTTTTTTTTTTTTTAATCTTTATCTTCTGTTTTAGAATCAATACTAAGTGTGGTTTCAAGGCAGAAGAGTGGTAAGGGCTCTAGGCAATAGGAGTTAAGTGACTTACCTACTGTCATACACACATATGGCAATAAGCTACTCAAAGACTCTTACCCAGTGATAGGTATTAATGATTGTTCTCAAAATTGTTTATCCCATTTTAAGTATAGAATTATCCATTCCTATTGATCCTTGCAACCTCCCAGGTTGCTAAAATCTGAAAAGGGCTCATGCTTCTCTGTGTACAAGCCATAGCCCCCCAGAAAAATAGGAGCTCTTCCAGGAAGAGATGGTTTCATCTTTGTCTTCATATCACCAACATTATGCACGATATTTTCTACACCAAAGGAGCTTGAAAAATTTTGTTGAATCAAATCAGATTGAATTCAAGGAAGATAGAGATGGGGGAGGCATGGACCCAGCTGACTTCTTGAAACTAGTGTGCACACCCTTCCTCTTAATTCCTTCTTTTCCTTCCTACTCCCCTTAGTCATAATCATCCCCTCCGGTCCTGGGCTTTTGTCCCTTTGCCCAGTATATGCTGCGTAAAGCTTGCCTTCTTGGATGTGACTCAGCACTACTGTCTCTATCTCCCCTAAGCCCTCCAGCCCCTCAGTAATGCTTCCTTTTCTCATATGGAAGGACAACTAGTGCAAAATCAATAATGCTATATTGTCGATATCAGTAGTTTCTATACATAGTCTTCTGGCTTGCATAAACACAGTTCATCAAATGCCTGATTTGTCTATATAGCTGCTTAGAAATAGAACAACCCAAAGAATTTTCTGTGTTATGTGTCCTGGTCTAGTGTTAAAACCTAGCAGGGTTGGATTTAGTCTTGATTAATCCTCTGGGTGGACAAGTAACTTTATTTTTACTAGGACTCAGTTTTCTCATCTGTAAAATGAGGAAAGGGGTATCTTACTAAGTGATTTTTAAGGTTCCTTCTCGTTCTCCTATTCCATGATTCTGAGAGTCCATATGGAGAAAGGGAATAAGCATTAATTATATGGTGCCTATTATCTTTCAGGCACTGTGCTAAGTGCTTTTTGCAAATATTCTCTCATTCGATCCTTATGACAACCCTGGGAAGTAGGTGCTATTATTGTCCCCATTTTAAAGTTGAGGAAACTGAGGCAGTCAGAGGTTAAGTGATTCACCTAAGGTCACACAGTTAGTGTCTGAGGTCGGAATTGAACTCGTCTTCTGACTCCAGGCTCAGAATTCTCTCAGTTGCCTTTATATGAGATTCTACATGAGACTATATGAGATCTGAATTTTTAATCTTCTCTAGCTGGGGTCTCAAAATATGTTCAGCTCATTTTTCACGTTAAGAGTAAATTCTCTGGAGACTGCATATTAATTCATAATTATTTATTAAATAGAGAAAGCTGATTGGAGAGAGAAAAGGCACATAGTCACATGGCCAGTCGCCTAACTAATCTGAGCTCACTGTTCACTGTATGTCCCCATTCGTCTCTGTGGCATCTTAGCAAAGGGACAGGGAATCCCCCCATCCCCCTTCCCGATGCAACTTCTATGATGTCACTTTTCTGGGTCTCCCTGATTGGACAGACTTGACTTCAGTCCTGGTCAGAGGCTGGTCTTCTGGGATACCAGAAAAACCTCTGGCCTTGTTCTTAATCCAATCAAAGAATGAGGGTGAGACCAAAATAGATTTTCTAAATTTTCCTTTTAATAAGGAAAGAGGGGTCTAGATTTATGTTAATTTCACATGCCTCTTCCTCATCATGAGCATGTCTTCTTTTTCTTTCTATCCTTCATTTGCTCCTTCCCTCCTTCTCTCCCTGGATCCCCACATTATTCTTTCAATTCCCTTCTCCCTTTCCATTTTCCACTTTTCCCTTGGCCTTCTAATGCTTAATCGAATTTCTTCTACCTTCCACCCCAACGAGGGAAACAAGGGAGCACTCAGGACTAAATTAACAATCAATCAATCAACTATAATATATTAAGAAACCACCATATGCCAGGCATTATGCTAGGTTCTGGGAATATAAATACAAAGAATAAAATAATCTCCATTTTCCAGGAGCTTACATTCCAGGGGAGAGAAGTGGGGGCGAATCAAGTACTTATACAAATATATGCATAATAAATATAAGTAAGTACAAGGTAGTTAAATACAGGGTCATTAGGAAGAGAGACACAGCCAGTTGAAGGGATAAGGAAAGGTTTTATGAAGAAGATGGTACTTGAGCTGTGCCTTGAAAAAAAAAAAAGAGGTGGAAATAAGGAGGAATATATTTCAGGCATTGGGATCAGCCAATGCCAAGGTGTGGAGATGGGACCTTGGAGTATCCTATGTGAGGAACAGAGAGGCAGAGGCTAGTTTGGAGGGGGAACAATGTTCCATTAATTCAGAAAGATAAATTGGGCTAGGTAACAAAAGAGTTTTAAAAGCTAAAAAGAAGGTTTTTTATTTGATCCTAGATTCAATAGGGAGACACAGAAGTTGATTGGGTAGAAAAGTGACACTGTGAGTTAAGAAATATTACCTGTGTGCTTGTGCAGAAGATGGACCAAAGTGGGCGAGGCTCAAGGCAGGAAGACCAATAAACTGGCCATTGCAATAATCTAGGTGAGAGTGAAGATGAGAAGGATTTTAACTGAGGTGATAGCTGCATGAAGAAAGAGAAGAGGCTGAAAGTGAGAGGTGTTGTGGAGAAGGAAAGAAAGAAAGAAAGAAAGAAAGAAAGAAAGAAAGAAAGAAAGAAAGAAAGAAAGAAAGGAAGGAAGGAAGGAAGGAAAGAAGGAAGGAAG
>NC_058133.1:230115017-230138111 GCF_016433145.1 Gracilinanus agilis | reverse complement strand
AAGGAAGAATGGAAGGAAGCAAAGAAGGAAAGAAGGAAGGAAGACAGGAAGGATGGAAGGAAGGTAAAAGGAAGGAAGGAAATGAAAGGAAGGAAGGAAAAAAGACAGGAAGAAAGGATGGAAGAAAGAGAAGAGGGAAGAAGAAAAGAAAATAGGAAGAAAAAAGAAGAAAGGAGAGTAGAAAGGAAGAAAAGGAAAGAAAGAAAGCAACAAAGGAAGCAACAAAGAAGGGAAAGAAAGAAGGATCTGTACTAAGGTGATAATTGCATGAGGAAAGAGAAGAGGCTGGAAGTGAGAAGAGTCATGGAGGAACAGAGAAAGGAAAGAAAGAAGGGAAGGGAAAGTAAGGAAGGGAAGTAGGGAAGGAAGGAAATAAGTAAAGAAGGAGAGAAATAAGAAAGAAAGGAGGGAAGGAAACAGGGAAGGAGGGAGGGAAGGAGAAAAGAAGGATTTTTAAGGACCTACCACGTGCCAGGTGCTGTTACAAATATCTCATTTAGTTATCATTTACTTTAATATTATCTCATTCAATACAAATAAATCTCATTATCTAATTTAATAAATCTCATTAAGAACCCTAGGAGGTAGGTGCCATTATTATCCCATTTTAGAGTTGTGGAGACTGATACAAGGCCCAGATTAAGTGGCTTGCCCAGGGTCTCACAGCTAGCAAAACTCAAGACTTGTGGAGGTAGACATGATAAGATTTGGTAACCCCCTGGGTTTGTGGAGTGAGTGAGAGTAAAGAGTCTAAGATAATAATAAAGTTATAAAATCAGGTGACTGGAAGTGACTTTGACAGAAATAGAAAAGTTTGAAATAGTGGATTTGGATTTGGATTCAGATACTGAATTCTATTTTGGACACTTGGGATGTTAAGAAATATCCTATAGGTCTTGGTAATGTGATAATAAAGCCTAGGAGAGAGACTGAATCTAGATATATAGGTCTGGGAGTCATCTGCCTAGAGATAATAACTAAATCAGAGGCAGTAAGAAATGGTTGATAGGATACTGGACTTGGAATCAGGGAGACATAAGGTCAGATCCCAGCTCAGACACTGACCTTGGCACATATGATTTACCCTCACTTACCTCAACTTCCTCATCTGTTAATGTCATCTAAGGACATTAACTCCCAGGACTCTTCCAACTCTAAATCTATGATGCTGCAAAACCCATGGGAACTGATGAGGCCAGCAGAAGAATGTAGAAAAGGAAGAGAAGAGTAATTTGTCCAAGGTTCCACAAAAGATAAAGAAGTAGAAGAACCAGAATTCAAGACTGGGTCTTCTGACGTTAGGGACAGTGTTCTCCTTGACGGTGGCAACTTCAAATTTTCTTAGATTTGAGACTGCAAGGCCTCCTCCATTCCTCAGGATCATCTTGGTTGGAGAGAACTTCTCTTCTTCTTAGCCCCCACCTCCCATCCCACATAGACACACTGGTGTTCCTAGAACAGAGACAGAGAGGTTTCCTGGGGTCCCAGTCCTCCAGAGATATGACAGTATCTCACAGTTCCTTTGTGAGGTTCTGGCCCAAACATTGGAATAAAGAAAAAGGGTAATTAAGGGTGGGGAGGAGAGGGAACAGAAGGGCACAGCCTGGACATTTCAGAATGATTTAGGTGGGGAGGAAGCCTATTAGGTCAAAGATACAGAGCTGGATGGGCTTTAGAGGTCATTAAGTCAACTCTCTCTTTTTATAGATAAGAAAATGAGCCCTAAAGAGATTGTCATTTGAATTAGGTCATATAAGTAGTATTTGAGTTAAAATTTGAACTCAGATCTTCCTGACTTCCTGACTCCAAATTCAACTTCTTGTCAGTTATGTTATGCTGAAGATGACAAGGAGCTCCTGCCTGCTGGCACAAAGAAATACCATTTTTAACATTTTCCCAAGAGCAGTTAGTTTTGCACAGTGGATAGATAGAATACTAGGGCTGGAAGAAACAACTTCATGAGTTCCTATCTGGGTTCAGACATTTTAGTTGTGTGACCATAGGCAAGTCACTCAATGCCATTTGCCTCAGTTTCCTCATCTGTAAAATAAACTGGATTAAAAAATGACAAACCGGGGGCAGCTGGGTAGCTCAGTGGATTGAGAGCCAGGCCTAGAGACAGGAGGTCCTAGGTTCAAATCCGGCCTCAGACACTTCCCAGCTGAGTGACCTTGGGCAAGTCACTTGACCCCCATTGCCCACCATTACCAATCTTCCACCTATAAGTCAATACACAGAAGTTAAGGGTTTAAAATAAAAAAAAAATGACAAACCATGTCACCCCAAATGTGATCATGAAGAGTTGGAAATGACTGAAAGGACTGAACAAAAGCAACAAGGTTTTACTTGCCCCCCTCTTTTTACTTAACCCTGCACAGTAGCTTTCTCCCCATCCTCTCCTAGATGAGACCCATCTCCTATGGCTTCTCATCTCCCTAACTTCTTTCTTTTCTTCTTACAAATGGATTTTCTCCCTGCCAAATTCTTCAGAGATATTGTCATCCAAAAAAAATATTCAAAAAGATAGTGAAGGAGAAAAATAAACAAGGGATTTAGCACCCCACTTTCAAACATTTGTAAAAAAATCTCCTACTTGTATAAATGTCCAATGGTCCTATTTTTTTGGGAACATAACTGGAATTTCAATACGGTTTCACCCCTGACTATGGCAAAGACACCAAATGAGAGGGCACACTTCTTCAGGCAGACTGGACACATCCATCAAAGTGGTCATAGACTGAGATCCCTGCTGTCCTGCTCTAAAAAGTTCAATTAATGCTAATAACTTTATATAGCATATGCACATATATTTACAAAGAAGTTTAAATGCACATATAAGTATACATGTTTTAGTTTATGTAATTATGTAATTAATTATGTAATTTGAGTTTTGTAATAGCACTGGGAGTAGGTACTATAGGAATTATCCCCATTTTTCAGATGAGAAAACTGAGGCTCAGAAACAAATTAAGTCACTTGCCCACAGTCACAAGCTTAGAGTCAGAATCAGAATTTCAAACTTGGCTCTAATTCCTTCCAGTTCTCTGTTGACTAACTCTTCCATGCTCTGAAAATGTGGCATTAATACTATTACCCAAGCTATCTTTAATAGCTAGCATTTATATAACACCTTAAGAGGTACAAAGTGCTTTATAGACGTTATCTTATTTAATCTTTACAACAATCTTGAGGGCAAAGTTATTTTTTAAAAATCCTTACCTTCCACCTTAGAATCCTAAGAAAGTATTGTATTTAAATCTATTTTACAGATGAAGAACCCAAGACTGACAGAAATTGTGACTTGCCCAGGGTCATACAGCTAGTAAGTGACAAAACCAGGATTTAAATTTAGGATATTTTTAAATTCCAAGTTTAATGATCTTTCTACCACAACACTTAATAATAATTAGGACAATGATAAGAATATCACTCTACACACTGGCACATACTCTGCTGAACTTCAGTACTAAGCCAGGTAGCTCTGATATTTCTGATTCTGGGTAGGGTCAGTCCACTGTAGGTCATTTCTTTGTGGAGCTGGGCTGCTAGGTGAGGATAGGCTGGAGTGATGCCCCTGTTGGGGGTTTGGGAAAAAAGTCATGGGAAAAAAGAAAAAACTCTATCAGGTGATTCTTCCTTAGTCCCAAGAAAGGGGTTGATCTGCTTCATCACCATATGAAAATATGTCTGGTCATTGGGGCAGGATGTGGCCAAGGACATGGTAACTCAAGTGGTCTTCAGAGGAGTCTGCTTTCCAAGTGGCTAGAACTTTTTATACTAAGAGAACCATGAAGCTGTGTCAGGGAAGCTGGGTCCAAATGAAGGTGGCCAATCAAATCCCAAGGATAGCTTTGTCTTCTTTAAGGCAAAGCTTCCATCCTGTTATGGGTGGGAAGAAAGAAGTTGTGGTCCTATTGCAGCAAGATTGGATACTGAACTGCTACCCTCACCCCATAAGAGAAAAACTAAAGTCCTAATTTTTCTCCAAATCTTGGCCCACTGCCTCATTTCTAAAAGTGGCATTATGAATCCCTCCATCCTTCTACCTCTTACTCGTGGGACATGGCCATTTTTAATGACTTTAATGACCAGACAATCAAATTCAATCCTTCTGGTAAGACTGATGCCCACTGGGCTTTATCAAGTGCCCTATCCCTGTTATGTCTTAAGGCTGAGAGCCTTACCACCTACCTTGCTATAATGCCCTCCAACTAGGTAATACCATAGCTAGAACAGTGGGTCTAGAGTTAGAAAGATGTGAATTAAAAATCTATCCTCAGATACCCACTAGCCGTGTGACTCTGGGTAAGTCATTTAACCTCTGTTGGCTTCAGTTTTCTCATCTGTAAAATGAGGTTTAATGATAGTATTTATCAGAGTTTTTGTGAGAATTAAATGAAATAATATTTATGAAGTGTTTAGCACAGTTCCTGGCACTGTAGTATGGAAAATTAATATTGAATTGGGACATTTTTGTGAAATAATTTTTCCCTTAGTGCCTCCCTGAGAATAGTCTAAGGACAGGGTGAAAGAGTTTCTTTCCAACTAAGAAACTGGTTTAGGTCCTCCCTTCTTTTCTAATGCACATTTTGAAATGGTTCTAAGTCCTGGAACACTACATCTCCCAGGACTCTCTACTATAACTTCCTCATACACCTCCCACTTCCTTTTGTGGGAGGTGTCTGAGAAAATTATAAAAAGAAGGGGAAGTGTGGCTTTTGGTGCCTTTCCCCCAGAACCGAGGAGACCCTTTCGTGGGGGAAAGCCTTGGTCCCAACATAGCTCTTGGGGATCTACCTCCTAGCTTCCCCAGACCTTTCTTTCCTAACCTAAATAAACCCAGCTTAAATATCTTTAAAGTGTAGCCTAAATTTTGTTGAGCTCCGAAGGGCTTGGGTTAATTTCCCCTGGGCTACCCTGGCTACCTTCCTTCCCTTCCTATTCCCACTATACTTGATCTTAGCCAAAAGTTTGAGAAGCAATGGTCCTCTTTTTGTTTAGATCTTTAAAGGATTAAAGGCTGGTCTGGCCAGCACCCCCTGACCTGTATGAAAGATTAAGGAAGTCAGCAAGCTCTGCAGCCATATTGATCTGACCAAGCCATGTGGCAGGGAGGAAACGACCCATTGGTATCCTCTTTCTATGGACAAAGATCTGTCTCTTCCTGTGACGACAAGTAATGAGGGATAGGTTGAGGTCTCTAACTCTACCTCCTTACTGGTTATTTACCAACCAGAGAGAAGTCTTGGGATGTCCAGGGGAGAGACTGAATGATGGGCTCCCAAGGGCTAATGAAGAACTGCAGGGAGAGGATTTCTCTCTGTTGGTTCTCATTCAGATTGTGGAGGGAGTCAACTGACCAGTTAAGAATGTCTTGAGGGGGAGCAGCTGGGTAACAGTTGGGTAGTTCAGTGGGTTGAGAGCCAGGCCTAGAGGTGGGAGGTCCTAGGTTCAAATGTGGCCTCAGACACTTCCTAGCTATGTGACCCTGGGCAAGTCACTTGACCCCCATTGTCTAGCCCTTACCACTCTTCTGCCTTAGAGTCAATACTGTGTATTGACAGAAGGTAAAGGTTTAAAAAAAAAAAAGAATGTCTTGAGGGAGTAAGTTAATAAATTATTTTAAAATTAAGAAGTACTGTAGCCTCTTAAGAATTTCAATTGTTACAGTAGGCACTTAATAGAATCTTGTTTCCTCCCTTTCTTCCTTACCAATGCCATCGTTGCCATTGGTCCTACCAGACCTCTTGCTATTTTCATCTGACCTACTAATATACCCTGGGTCTTGCTGTCTGCCCTGCAATTGAACTCTTAGGACTATCTATCTTGCAGTCGCCCTCCTATATGTATTATCTTTCCTAATTAGAATGTAAACTCCTTCAGAATGGGGACTGCCCCATTCTTCTATTTGCATCACCTGCAATTAGCATGATGCCTAGCACCAGGAAGGTCTTAAAAAATGCTTTTTTGTTAAATCTGGCCTTAGGCAGTTCCTAGCTTTGTGACCCTGGGCAAGTCACTTAACCTAGCTTTTACTTGCTCTTCTGCCTGGGAACTGATATTTAGTATTGATTCTAAAATAGAAGATTCTAAGACAGATGAAAGGGTAAGTTTTTTTTTTTTTAAGCTGTTTCATTTATTCATGTACTCTGGCCAAATGCTCCAACCTCAACCTTCTCATCTGTGCCTCCCTGCTTTCAAGGCCAGTTCTAGCCCTTGATGGAAAATGACCAAAGAACCTCCATTTCTGGAGGTCTTTGACTGCTAGGTCCAGTTAAAGTCTCTTTCTAGACTGAGAAACCCTTTGAAGGTAAGGATCATGTCCTCTATAAATTGGTTTCCCCAATGCCCAGCATGAAGTTAGAATTCAATAAACTGGTCATGATTCACTAATTCCTAGGCTAAGGTCAGATCAAATGAGATAATCTATGAAAAGTGTTTTGTAAATCTTTTAAAAAATTCTATGGAATTGTAAATTATTTAAGACTCATAGGACCTTAGATTCAGAGCTTGAAGAGAATTTTGTGGTTGTTATTATTCAGTCATGTCTGACTCTTTGTTATCCCATTTGGGGTTTTCTTGGCAAAGATAATAAAATGATTTGCCATTTCCTTCTTCAATTCATTTTACAGATGAGGAAACTGAGGTGAGTAGAGTTAACTGACTCTCCCAGGGTTGTACAACCTGGACAGATTTGAATTCATTCTGATGCGTCTTCCTGACAGAGAATCCAGCACTGTGCCATCTTGCTGCCCTAAATAGAATTAAGGGACCATCTAGTCCAGTGATGGTAAACACGTGTGACACACATAGCTATTTTCAATGGCCACATGCGGCCGCATACAGAGAAGTATGGGGCTGCATGATGAGGATGAAACATTTGCTATAGTGTAGTGTAGATGCTCTGTGCACTATAGATGACAATTCTTCCTATATTAATTAATTTACCTATTTTGGTTTATTAAATACAATTATATATTACAATTATACATTTTTGTTATTTAAACTATAAATATCACAAAATTGTGTTTTTTTTCTCAAAGTGACACACCACCGGAGTTATGCTCAGTTTTTTGGTGAATTTTGACACACCACGCTCAAAAGGTTGTCCATCACTGATCTAGTCCAATCTAAGGAACTCACACAAGCACTTTCTAAGTAGCTGAGTTGGGATTCAAACTCATAAGCGTTGGTTCCAAATTCAGTGTGATCTTTTCATTAAATCTTGTTGCCTCCAATGATGATGATATTTGTTATTAAGAAGAGTGGGTTGTTCAGGTTCATTCAGTCTAATGTTGGAAAGATTAAGAAGATGTGGAATACTGACCAGGCTCTCTTTGTGTAGCTCCATCTACCCAGCAGGGTCCTCAAACATTTCTCTTTCAAGGATGGGTGAGTAACATCCTTTCCTTTCACATCTCTCTGAAATGCCCCTTCTCTACCTGTAGGAGAAAAAGAAAAAGGTATATGTGGTGGGGGAGGGCTGGGTAGCAGAATAAACAAACAAACAAATAAATAAACAAACAAATAAATGAACAGATGAACTGACAAACAAATAAATAAACGATGAACAGATAAACAAATAAATAAATGAATATATATATATACATATATATACACATATATATATGTTATACCTAGCTCACGTTAGGATCAGAATGGAATAAGTTCTTTCAAGACCTCAGGACTTCTTTTCCTCTTTCTCCAGAAGTCATAACTGGGTGTGTGACTCATTCCTATAATCCCTGCTAATGGTGGTGGCTAGAGCTTGTAGATCATTGGGTTTGGGGTTCTGAACTGGAATAAGGCATATTGGTATCTGCCTCAAGTCTAGTGCTAATTTAATGAACTCCTTGGAGGCAGAGAGATCCCAGGCTACCTGAAAAGGGGGTGAACTAGAATTGGGGGCAGAGCAGGGAATGCAGTAGAATAAAACTTCCATACCAATCGGTGGTGGGATCAGGCAGTGAGTGACTACTACACCTTCAGCTTGGGCAAGATAGGGAGACCAAGTTTCAAAAGAAAAAGTTATTTGTATTCAGAACTTTGGGTAAATGTCTGATTTCCTTCTGAAATACTGTTTGTCCATTGCTCTTTCCTCCATCTGTCCTAAGAGGATTCCCCATCTCCCTCCTTGCAAAGGCTGAGAAGTCAGCATACTGCAGTGATATCAGAGAGTGACCAGCAAGGAACCTCAGCAGTAAAAATCTCAGATGCCAGGGATGCCCAATGCCATGGATGCTCCATTGGTTGGCCTGCCACGAAGAGAACATATCTCTCCCCTTGGGGCCTGGCCTTCCTGGCTACCATTTGTCAATGATCCCAGAAACAAACAGGAATATCAGTATATAGCAACAATGGCTGGTATCAAAAAGTCATTACTGAATGGGAGTATTTATATGACCTGAACCAGGATATGGATATTGGGGAAATTGTGGGAGAGGAGGGAGTTTAAATCCCCTTTCTTACAGAAATTCCTTTGGCATACAAATGCCAACACAGGAGCGAGCATCTGATAACTAGGGTTGGTGTGTGTCACTCACTTTCTCTGAAGGATTGGCAAGCTGTTAGACTTGCCTTGGATGGTTCTACCCTGTGTGCCCTTGTAATTGCTCATCTACTCAGGGCTCAGCCCTGGAAACTGTAGTGTTGGTACACATGGATGTGAATCAGAAGGATGCTTTTGCAGCATCCTCTCCTCCCATGGAGCTGGCTTCACACTCATTGATGCCATGGGGAGAGGCAGGGTGAACAGAGCTGTAACTAGGAGCAGATTTAGTCAGGGCAGGAGGTAGATTGAGGATAGAGGACATAGGAATTGAGGAGGCTAAAGATCTGGAAGTCCAGCATGTTCAAAGGGGGCAGGAGTTTGAATAGTACTGAACTAATTATAATAATAAAGGTACTGAACTAATTTGGGATGAGAGAGTTCGACCTGGTGATCCGCAGATGAAAGCATCACGAATCTAGAGAGGTGTGACTTCAAATGAGGAGAGGTGGTTGCCAAATGATGGTGACAGGGGGCGGGTCTGAAAGTGACAGTGGGGGTGCAGGGAATATGCCTGGTATTGTGTTTTGGGGGTGTAAGGAGAGAGCAGTCAGCCTTGGAGAGGGTGCCAAGAGATGACAGTGCCTTCAGAAGAAAGCTAAGGAAGGCTCAGTGAGCACTAGAAGATAAAAGGAACACCAGAGAAAGAAACCTAGGATGAAGGAGAATTTGTTCACCATGGAGGAAGGTTCCAGGGGGCTCAGTAGAACGGGAGGCAGAGGAAGTCTAGGATTGAGTTTGCTGTTGAGTGAGTGGGGGCCATGTCACCTTTATTATTGATCTCCCTCATGATTCCAGGCTTCCTACGGAGCACAGTTCCCCAGTCCAAGTGGTGCACAGGGCACAGATAATTATATTTAGTCCAAGTGCTCTAGTTAAGATGCTGGGAATAGGTCAGTGCCATTCTCTCTCTTTTTTTTATGGAGATGGAGATGGTAGCCTAGGTGACAGCACTGATGAGCATGTTAGTGACCATGATGAAAAGCAGCAAGGCATAGTAGAAAGAGTTCTGAATCTGAAGTCAGGAAGAATCCTTTCTCTGCCATTAAATGTGTGACCCTGAGTTCTAAACTAAACCCTATTCAGTCTCAGTTTCCTAATCAGTAAAATGGCAATAATAATACCTATTGGATTAATTTTATATGGTTGTTGGAAGACTCAAATGAACAGCAGGTCATACATAGATTTAGAGCTGAAAGAGAAGAGATGTTGGTGTCCAACTCCCTCATTTTATGGCTGAGGAAACCAAGACTCAGAGAAATTAAGTGATTTGCCCAGGGTCATGCAATTAGTAAATATAAGAGGCAGGATTTGAACTACATTATTGAGGAGCATAGTGGAGAGTGCTGGACTTGAACTTTGGAAACTTGGGTTTGAATCTTGTCTTAGATATTTGCTAGCTAAGACATTCAACTCTCATTGCTATAAGTCATTACCCCAATGTGGGCAGCTAGGTGGCTTAGTGGGTGGAGTGTAGTACTGAGAGTCAGGAAAACTCATCTGCCTGAGTCCAAATCTGGCCTCATACACTTACTAGCTGTATGATCCTGGACAAGTCACTTAACCCTGTTTGCCTTGGTTTCCTCATCTGAAAAATGAGCAAAACCCCAAATGGTATCACAAAGAGTCAGATATAACTGAAATGACCAAACACCAATTACTGAAATCACCAATTACATCACTATAATGAATGTTTCCTCATTTATAAAATGGGGACAATAATAATACCTTCCTCACAGGTTGGTTGTGAAGAAAATCCAAGCCCTATTTGGCTGGTTCTTAGGCCCTTGCTAGAGAGGTAGTATGATATATCATTAGTTCTACACTCAGAAGATTCAGCTCTAACACTTGGTAGCCATCTGCTTCTGGGCAAGAAACAACCTCCTGAAGCCTCATTTTCCTTGTCTGTAAAGTGAAGAGAGTTACACTTGTACTGGAGCTACTAGGGGTAAAGTTATTTCCAAAGTGCTGTATAAGTACATTTGAGGTTCTCTCCCATTTCCTTTTGTTCTTTTAAAAATTATTATTATTGGGGCAGCTGGGTAGCTCAGTGGAGTGAGAGTCAGGCCTAGAGACAGGAGGTCCTAGGTTCAAACCCGGCCTCAGCCACTTCCCAGCTGTGTGACCCTGGGCAAGTCACTTGACCCCCATTGCCCACCCTTACCAATCTTCCACCTATGAGACAATACACCGAAGTACAAGGGTTGAAAAAAATTATTATTATTATTTTTTAAAATCGGAATTGGCTCTCTGGGATAGGAAGGAGAAGAGACAGAAAATTTAGTGATTAATGTGAAAACAAAATGTATGAATAAGATTTTATTTTAAAATATATGTGAGTTGTCTTTATAAAGGAAGGGAGAAAGAATGGAACCAAGTACCCCTGAAGCCCGGAATAGTGGCAATAAGCCTCCGGTGGAGCCTTCCTTATACATTCATCAAATCTCCTCACAGAGATTCATCCCCTAAAGGTTGCTGCTAATCTCACTCATGCAGCATGTTCTCTCCTTTCCCCTTCCTCCATGCTTCTGGAATCCTTCCCAGAGCTCCATATGCCACATCTCTGGAGTCCCCTGTCTTTGCCCCCACATAATCTTCTCTTGGCCTTGGCAAGGAGGATCCCCACAGCTGCTGTTCTTCTCTTCTTGGACAAGGCTGGTTGTCTCTTATAGCCAGCTCTGTTCCCCTGACACCCAGCTCCTGCTTTACCCTACCACCAAGACTAGCCCATCTGCATTGTGCCTGGTCACCTGAGAAGCCATAGTTAGTGAAGAGACTCGGCAAAGAGGATGGAAAGGGCACCTCTATTGTTTTTCTACCTACTCTAGTCAGTTCAGCTCAAGCATTTATGTATTGAGTACCATGAATGTAAAGCTAGAAAGGACATAGATCCTACCTTAAAGAGTTTATAGTCTAATGGAGAGATATGACATATATACAAATAAATATGAAACAAGATGGAATATGATATGGTAAAAGGAACAAAAATAATATTAAAGCATTTTAGAACGGAGAAGGCACTTCCAGTTAGGGAAAAAAAGGAAAGTTTTGTGGAAAGCTAGATAGTATGATGGAAAGCAAAATGGACTTGTGTCCGAAGGTCCAGTGTCAAATTCTGGTTCTGCTTATTTATTAATCCATGTGACCTTGGAAAAGTCACTTAAACTCTGTGGGCTTCAGTTGCATCATTACTAAGATGAAGAAATTAGATAGATCTGGGGTTCCTAACTTGGGGCACATAAACAAGTCAATTTTTCTATAGTTATTTCAATATCATTGGTTTCTTTTGTAATCCTATGCATTCATTTTTATGTTTTTGAAAATATTATTCTGAGGAGTCCAGAGGCCCCTACACGCAAAAAGATGAAAGACTCTTGAATTAAATAATCTCTAAGGTCAAAATTCCCTTTGTTCTAGTTTTAAATCTATGATCCAATAAACTTATTAAGAGGTTACTCATGTGTTGAGCTTTGGAGGAAGAGAAAGATTTCAAGAAACAGAGATATGGTGAGATTACCTTCTAAACATGGAGGATAGTCTGTATAAGTACATGTGGGCAGGACAAGCTTGAGGAATAATTTGGGTGAGACAAGATGTGTGTGTGAAGAGGAGTATTGTGAATGAAGGTTCTAAAAGTGGATTAGAATGAGATGGCCTTAAATTCCAAACTAAAGAGTTTCTATTTTGTTCTGTAGACAACAGAGAGACATTAAAGGCTTTTCTTTTCTCTTTTAAGGCAAAGAAATAACACTGTGCATAGGTCAGATGGGAAGAATATGGTGGGAATAGTATTTCATGTAGACTGGTGCAATTTGCTTTTAGGGAAGCTGGTGAATAGGGGAATATCGATGTAGGCATTGGGAACCATCAACAATCTGGATGGTACTTCTTTACAGTTTCATGGGATCATAGTGAGTTACATCTCTTGCAATCTCAGTAATTCACAATCCTTTGGCTGTGGGTTAAGCCTGAGGCTTTCTTATCATGAGTGATGAATCAGAGAAAGGCCCCATTGCAAGTGGGGAGAGTGGCTAAGACATTGGGCCTGGACTTAGGACAAATTCAACTTCCAATTTGGCTGTAGATACTCACCAACTGTGTGACTCTGGATGAGTCACCTAACCTTTGTCTGCCTCAATTTCCTCAACTGTAAAGTGGGAATAATAATAGTACCTACCTCTCAAGATTGTATGAGGATAAAATGAGATAATAAATATAAAGCTGCTTAGCACTATGACTGGTACATAATATGTATATAAATGTTAGCTATTGTTGTTGTTGTTGTTGTTATTGTTATTATTATTATTATCACTAGTGCTAAGAGAGCCTTGAGCTTATCTTTACCCATTACACCTTGCAGCAATACTGGAGGGGAAGGGTTCATTCACTTGGAAGTTGGGTGCTTTCACCTTCTAAACCAAGGAGCTTCAGAAGGGACAGGAGAAGTTTAAACTGCAAGTCCAGGCATTGGAACATTGGTTAACATGGTCTAATGTGTATTTTCTTTCAGCTTCAGAGTTCTATCAGAATTAGAGAACTCAACTTCTGCCATCTCAACTTCTGCCTTTCCTTTCTCTTTTCGTCTTCAGTATTTCTCAATATCAGGGTCTTTTCTGATGAGTCTTGTCTTCTTAATATGTGACCAAAGTATTTAAGCTTTAACTTCAGTATTTGATTTTCCAATTAATAGTTGGATTTAATCCAACTATATATTGTCCTTTGACCCTTTTTAGGTGGCTAAAATGGGGAGTTCTGTATATTCAAGACCGCAAGGATAACATTCCTCTGTAGTCTGTTCCCAAATGTTGTTGTTTGTCCTTCATTTTTGCAGAAGATGAGGGTGGTATCTTTTTTAAAACTAATTATTTATTTATTATTATTATTTTTTAAATACCTTTTTATTTTTAGAAAAAATTTCCCTGGTTACATAAGTCATGTTTACTTTACCCTTCACCCCCTTCAACTCCCCCATCCCCCGACTCACCCCCTCCCCCCAGCTAATTCGCATTTCCACTGGTGTGGTCAGTCAAGACTTATTTACACATTATTGATAGTTACATGGGTGTGGTCTTTTCAGGTCTACATCCCCAATCATGTTCTCATCAACCCAAGTGTCCAAGCAGTTGTTTTTCTTCTGTGTTTCTACTCCTGCAGTTCTTCCTCTGAATGTGGATAGTGTTCCTTTCCATAAATCCCTCCGAATTGTCTTGGGTCATTGCATTGCTGCTAGTACAGATGTCCATTACATTCGATTTTACCATAATATATCAGTCTCTGTGTACAATGTTCTTCTGGTTCTATTCCTTTCACTCTGCATCAATTCCTGGAGGTCTTTCCAGTTCACGTGGAATTTCTCCAGTTTATTATTCCTTTGAGAACAATAGTATTCCATCACCACATATACCACAATTTGTTCAGCCATTCCCCAATTGAAGGGCATACCCTTGCTTTCCAGTTTTTTGCCACCACAAAGAGTGCTGTTATAAATATTTTTGTGCAAGTCTGTTTATCTATGATCTCTTTGGGGTACAATCCTGGCAATGGTATGGCTGGATCAAAGGGCAGGCATTCTTTTATCGCTCTTTGGGCATAGTTCCAAATTGCCCTCCAGAATGGTTGGATCATTTCACAACTCCACCAGCAATGCATTAATGTCCCAATTTTGCCACATCCCCTCCAACATTCATTACTTTCCCCTGCTATCATTTTAGCCAATCTGCTAGGCGTGAGGTGGTACCTCAGAGTTGTTTTGATTTGCATTTTTCTAATTATTAGAGATTTAGAACACTTTCTCATGTGCTTATTGATACTTTTGATTTCTTTATCTGAAAATTGCCTATTCATGTCCCTTGCCCATTTATTAATTGGGGAATGGCTTGATGATGAGGGTGGTATCTTGGCTTGCTTGTGAGTTGGATTTAAGTGAGGCAGAGTGCATTGTCGTCACTTTCACTCTCTTTTCTGGAGTCATGTAAGTCCAATGGCAAGACTCCCTAATAAGGGGAGAACAATGGAGGAAGTACAAGTTCTAATGAAGATGGGTTTGGTAGCCTGGATTATGCCACTTTTCTATGAATCACCACTCCCTGTGATCAGCCTGCTTTCAATTGAATTGTAGTGGAATTTGAAATACCTAGGACAAGCAATAATTTTGATGTGGTTTCATTTTATGAAATGATCATGCATTTGTACTGACACTAAGCTCACTTACAGCACTGGACTATGCTTTAACTAGAGTGAGCTGATTTTTCTATCTTGCCTAATTCGGTCAGGTTGTTGAGTGCTGGATTTTGTGTTTCCTTTTATTGCATTTTTAATTCTTTGATTTTAAAGAATGGATATTACTCCAAGAAGATAATTTAAAAGCTGTTGGTGTATGAAATTTAAGTATTTCTAGAATCATTCAAGTCCACAATGAAATAGGGTCAGTTGTGCTAAAGTACAAAGAAAAATATATTCCTACCCCCCAAAACCTAAACCCAAAGCCAAGCCTAATAACCCAACCAAAAACACAATGCCAAGAACTGGTAATAACCAGGGTTGTGAAATATACTAATTAACCATCAGTGAGTGTAAAGATTTTAAAAGGAACTGGCAGCTGGAGGAAATGTTATTGATTTCTCCATAATGAAGTGCAGGCTTCTTGAAGTTGGAAGAACATAGATAACACAAGCAATGGGAACTATGCCAAACCTCAAGAATACCAACTCCCCACAGTTGGCATTTTATACCCCTTGTCTTTCACATCAGCTAAGTCCTGAAATTGGCCTCTTTTCTTCCTTAAAAAGGAACCACATTACTTAAATAAGTTTTATTACATATTATTTAATATAATTTAATTATAGTTAATAAATTATAGTTAATAAAATATTATTTAACAGTATCATTCTACTTAATTAAAGAGGAAATAGCTTTACTTGTCCAAATGACCTCTTGACATATCTCAATCATCTGCTCAAATTTCTTGAATTGGTCTGCCCAGACCTGTATGATAGTTTAGAAGAGAAGGTCCAAAGCTAAAGCCTTACTCTACTCAGATTGGGTTCTATCCACAAGGCAGAATTTATTTGCTCCTGACACAGACTGGTCATCAGAAATGGAGATTGTGGTGCTGGTAGTGTCAGCATAAATCCAGTTCACCTATCTCTCATTAGAGGTAACAAGGTGGTACAATGGGTAGAGAAGTAAGCTTGGAGTCAGGAAAAGCTGAGCCCAAATCTAGACTCAAACACTAGCTGTGTGATCCTGGGCAAGTCACCTCACTTTATTTTCCTCAACTGTAAAATAGGGATAATGACAGGATCAATTCACAGGGTTATTTTAGCTACCTAAAAACAGAGAAAAGATAATTCCCATCTGGGGCCTTTAACTCATTTAACTGGCTTTGTAAAAGTAAATCTTCTGTGAGCTCCTCTAGGTGATGGAACTCTTCAGCTAGAAAAACTCCCTTTTGTTTCCATTAGACGTTGAGTTGGCTTTTTTAACTTTTCCTTCAATTTCCCAAGTATTAGGCTCCTTAATGGTGAAAACCTTCCCACCATCCTACCCCTACAGTTGAGGAAATCATACTCTGTGGAGTGGGTAGAAAAAGATTATGCCAGAGATCCTTTTTTTTTTTTTTTTTTTTTAATCACCATGGACAGTTTCCAATTCTCATTCTCACTCTCAATCTTATTTTCTTTCCTTATACCCCTAATCTCAGTGAGATTCAATACATTCTCCACTAGGACATCTGGATCAGAAGGTTTATTTCTCATTTACAGTCCAACATCCCTGCCCCCATCAACATTATCCTTTTTGCTTAGGCTGCTACTACATCAACTGCCTTTTTGCCTTTAGGGAAAGATCTTCAAAAAATTGAGTGCCTCCTACTGATAAATGCATAATGTAAATTTATTTCCATTTTCATTTAGGGAGCTAGGTGGCACAGTGGATAGTGTGGGACTTGGAGTAAAAAAAGTCCTGAGTTCAAATTTAACCTCAGACACTGTGACCCTGGGCAAATCACTTAACCTCCATTGGTCATCTATAAAATGGGGATAATAATACCACCTACCTCCCAGCATTGTTGTGAGGATAAAAGAGGTTACATTTGCAAAATGCTTTGCAAACTTTAAGGTACAATATTATGATTGTAGCTATTATAATTATAATAGCTATTGTTATTATTTTCCTTATCCTGGCAATCCAGTTTCCCTACGACCAGTAAAACTAAAGACACTAATTTATACAATATTATTCTTCTCCCTCATGCTCTTTGAGAACCTACTGGGATAACCAACCTTATGGAGTTAATAGGGACCCTTTATTTGCCATATTGCAAAGGTTCCCCATATATGCCTAAAAGCACTAGCTACAGGATGCTAGATTCTTGTATCCAGCTACCTAATCACTGAGGTGCTTTTTTTTTTTTTTTTTTTCTTAATCTCCCTTCCTACACTTCAACCATGAAATTAACCATGAAGTCATTGCAATCCAATCTTGCCAACTAACACCAAATATTCTGGGACAAGCTTAACTCAGGACATTCCAGCGATTCAGGCTCAGGATTGGAACACAATAAAATGTAATATAAATAACTTGACTTATAATGAAGGAACAAAAGAATATAATTACTAAAAAGAGACATCACTCCTCTCTGCCACTGCATTTGCCCAAGGCAATGTCTGTGGGACAAAAAGATGGTTCCACAAAGCAATAGAAAATCCATTAAACTTTAGGAACACCAACTACCCATAGCCTGGGATTTTTATAATTCTAGTCCTATGGGCCTTCCAAATATCAAGGATGGTATCCTTGAAAGAGACATAAGCATAGTCTATAAATATTCCTACCAAACCCTTGAACCCAAAGACTCCCATGTTCTCCATCAGATGCTTCTATCATTCCTTCTTTTGTGCTAATCTTCAATTCCTATGTCCCTTCTGACCAGTCCATAAGCACCCTCAAATACTCATCTTTAAAAACAACAACAAAAATCCTGCATTAGACCTGCAAACCATTGTTTTATTGAATATCTTGTCTTTTTCTTACTCCTTCCTTCCTTCCTTCCTTCCTTCCTTCCTTCCTTCCTTCCTTCCTTCCTTCCTTCCTTCCTTCCTTTTCAAACCAACCTTCTAGGCATGCTTTTGCCCATAAGTGCAAACAGACCAGGGCACAGTTCAGCTTTCTCACTCCAAGGACAGAAAATATTTCTGTATTCTCAAAATCTTACAAATTCTCAGGTTCATTAGCCAATATGCTACTTGTCTATGTTTCCCCCCTATTTAGCACAGTACTCCTAGGAGGTATTTAATAAATTCTTGTTGACCCCTTCTTACAGACCAGTAATAGCTAACATTTATATAGCACTTTAAGTTTTACATGAGCACCTTATATGCATTAGATCTTTCTATCCTCCCAGTCATTCTGTGAAGTAGATGCTAATATTATCCCCATTTTATGTGTGAGCAAACCAAGCTTCAGTAGAGTGAAGTCACTTTTCCACAATCACATAGCTAGTAAGTGTCAGAGGCAGGATTCAAACCCATGTTTTCCTGACTCCAGAAGAGCACTTTTAAGAAGCAATTGCTTTTCTGGGATTAACTTTAACTTGAAAATAAGTGAAGCCCTTTTGGACTTCTTTGACTTTGTCCTTATTATCTTTCCCTCTTCTCTCCCTATTCTCAGCTTTCTTTTGTATGCTGTCTTCCCCCATTGTATGATGGGGAAAAACCAGGGAAGGTGCCTTAAATATTAAATATGGGCTCTGTGGGTGGATAGGAGACAGGAAGGGACAATGGGAAAGACTTTACAAGCCAGGGAACCAAGTTTAACTACAAGGGAAAGACCATTGACTGAAATGATAGTTAAGCCTGACCAACTATCACTCACTCCCACCCAGCCTGGAATAAATACAGATTAACACATACACACAATGAGGACCTAAAATTACTAAAAAAACACAGGGAATCAGTTTAATAATAATATGAGGGGATTGGAAAGGGGGTTAGGTAAACTATGGCTAACAACCCAGGACTGGAGTCAAAAAGGGTAAGATCTCTAGCCAACCTGGCTTTGACAGCTTGGCTAAGAACCTGGGAAGAGGGCTTGAACTTGGGATCTCACAATAATTCCAAGGATGTTTCAGGATGCCAGGAGCCAACACCTTCAGAACTGATGATCCAAAACAGCCCAGTAGGGAGAGGAAGTCTGCAAGCTGTCCACTAGATCACAGGTCTCTTCCCTACTCAGTGCTGTCTTGCTGGATTGATGTCCTCTGCTTTTAATCTCTACCACACTCCAGGATCCCAGGGAATCAGGGTGCAACTCCACTAGCTCTGAGGTCTCCCAGGGTCAGTTACAGCTTGTCCCAACCACCATGGAGTCCTTCTCAGAGAGAGAGCAAGCCACTTCCTGCTTCCCCATTCCATTTGGAATTCTCTAGCCCTTCCTGCTAAGTCTCCTACATAACAACTAAATAATAATCTTCCTCACAACAATTGTAAGCTCTTTAAAGGCCGGGACTGCCTTTCTTTTCTTTTTAAACCCTCTACTTTCTGTTTTAGAATCTATATTAAGTATTGGTTCCAAGGCAGAAAAGTAATAAGGGCTAGGCTATGAAGATTAAGTGACTTGCCCAGGGTCACACTGTTAGGAAGTGTCTGAGGACAGATTTGAAACCAGTACTTCTCTTCTTCTCCAATGAGCCATCTAGCTGCCCCTGATTTTCTTTTTCATATTTGTATCACCTACACTTAGCATAGTGTATGCCACATAATAGACATTTAGTAAAATTTTGTTGACTGATTATTTTTTATTATTATTATTTTTTATAAAAACCCTTACCTTCTGTCTTAGAGTCAATACTGTGTATTGGCTCCAAGGCAGAAGAGTGGTAAGGGTAGGCAATAAGGGTCAAGTGACTTGCCCAGGTTCATACAGCTGGGAAGTGTCTGAGGCCAGATTTGAACCTAGGACCTCCCGTCTCTAGGCCTGGCTCTCAATCCTCTGAACTACCCAGATACCCAGCTACCCCTTTTGTTGACTGATTATTGACTGACTACTTGGGGGAAAAACACGGGAGGGACAAGCAATTGAATATCTGGGTTGCTTTGTACTCAGTATATGTCTATGTGACTATGCCCATTGGTTGGGACTGATTCTTCATATAGAAAACTCATTATACAAACTGATACCTCTGATAAATAAAGAGAAAACAAGCCTCAGCTTCTTCAAGGGCAATGGGGCTGTACAAAATGGTCTCTAAGGTACCTTCCAGTCCTAATTCTATGAAACTATGCAAGACTCTTTATCTCTAAACTTGTGAACCTTGAATAAATTCAATATAGATTTTTAAATTCACATTTAACACTTAGCAAAAGAAATTGCTTCCATTTCTTACATGATCTGTTCTGCTCCAGCAATATTAGATGTGCTCAGTGGTCCTTTCCAGTTTTAAATCCTCTACATATATGAAAAACTCAGACACTCTAAATAATTTGTGATATCTGAATGATAGAATATTATTCCTATATAAGAAATGATAAATAAGAAGAAATAATAAACGTAAGACATAAATGCACTTTTGCAAAATGAAGTAAGTAGTATCAGCACATGTCTACAACAATGAAAACAAAAGGAACCCCTCAAAAAAGAAGGGAAGAAAAGAAAATGAAACTGAATACTACTTAGATCAAACTTGGTCCTGAAGAAGAGACAAAAAAATGGAGGTCCTGAATCCTTCCTTTATTAGAAAAGTAGGGACGGTAAATTGCATATACTATTAGACACAGTTGACAAGTTGGTTAATTTTGCTGTAATGTTTTTCTTTTTCTTCTTTATTAGAAGAGAAAGTTTTCTGGGAATGAAAGAATGTATTTAAAAATGAAGAGGATATAAAAACAAAAGATAAAATTTTTTTAGAAAAAAACATTAAAAACAAAATGATCTTATTTTTGGAAACAGTCCCTTTGTACAACTCAGCCTTAAAGTATCCTAGGAACTATAACTTTTCTGGGCTTAGGGTAGCTGCTCACTTACAGGACTAGTAGCTGAACTACCGGGCAGTTATGTGACCCTGGGCAAGTCATTTAACCCTGTTTGTCTCAGTTTCCCTATGTATGAAATGAGCTGGAGAAGGAATTGGGAAACCATTCCAGTATCTGCTGAGAAGACTCCAAATGGGGTCATGAAGAGCTGGACCCAACTGAACAATAGCTGAGCTTCTGGTGGGTGTTGACAAGAGACCCAAAGGCACCTTTTCTCTTCCTTTCCATGGGGATTTCTTCCTGCACTCTTACAGCCCTTTGTGTTCCACTACATCTTTACTGCCAGTTATTTCAGGAGGATTGAGAAAACTTTTCCCAAGCCTGCTTTGCATTTTTATTGCTGCAGGAGGGGCTGAAAAGAGAGGGAATTTCTTGCTTGCCCAGCAGAGAAGGAATAGTCCATGGAGGCCTGAAATGCTAGCTATTTTCCTTCATGTAGACAAGAACAGGAGATACTTTATGCTAAGGATACTTGTTTGGGGGAGAAAAGCACTGATGTGAGTGACTCTGGTCCTTGGCCTGGCACTGCTCTTCCAGGACTCAAACATCTGGGATTGATCAGATCCTGGGACCCAGAAGGATAGATATAAAGATAATATAGTTATCACATTTTTTTCTGTCATTGCTTAATCATTTTCAGTCTTGTCTGATTCTAGGAGTCCCAATTTGGGGTTTTCTTGCCAAATATTGGAGTGGTTTACCATTTACCATCCATTTACATTATTGTGGTCATTGGATATATTGTTTTTCTGCCCTGATTACTTCAACCTGTATTAATTTGCTTAAATCTTTCCATACTGCTCTATATTCATCATGTTCCTTATTTCTTACATCCCAGTAGTCAGCCAACTAGCATTTGTTGTTGTTTAGTCATTTCAGTTGTGTTCAACTCATTAGGACCTCATCTGAGGTTTTCTTGGCAAATATACTGGAGTGGTTTGCCATTTCCTTCTCCAGATCATTTTATAGATAAGAAGAAAAAATGGAGGCAAACAAGGTTAATTGACTTTTCCAGGATCACATATCTAGTAAGTGTCTGAGGCTGGATTTGAACTCATGAATGAATCTTCTTGATTCTTTTTTCCCCCCCTTTTTTTTCAACCCTTAACTTCTGTGTATTGGCTCCTTGGTGGAAGAGTGGTAAGGATGGGCAATGGGGGGGGGGGTCAAGTGACTTGCCCAGGGTCACACAGCTGGGAAGTGTCTGAGGCCGGATTTGAAAAATCTTCTTGATTCTAAAGCCTGTGCTCTATCCACTCTATCCATTTATTAACTGCCTACTATGTGCTAGGTATTATATTAAACCCTGGAAAGACAAAAACAAAAATAAATCTTCCCCCAAACAGTTCCTGCTCTGAAACAGCTTGTAGTCAATATACAAACAACAATGTACAAATGAGATATATACAGGATGAATTGGGGGTGGTCTCGGAGGGAATGCCCTATGAACAAAGAGAACTGGGAAAGGCTTTTTGCAGAAGCAGGATACCATTACTTTCTTGTACCACTATTTATTTTGCCATTTCTCCATCCATGGACACCTATTTTGTTTCTAGTTCTTTGCTACCACAAAAAGTGCTGATATAAATATTTTGTTGTCTACTGAGCCTCTTTTTATTGAACTTCTTGAGGACATGTGCCTGGCAATGAAATCTCTGGATCAGAGGATATTGAATTAAAATGTACATTAATGCACTGAATTTGCATAATTCCAAATTGTTTTTCAGAAGGGTCAGACTAATTTACAGCTCTATCAGTAACTTAACATTCCTGTCTCTCTTGCAACACCCCCAACACTTTTATTTCATTTTGTCATTTCTGCCAATCTGCTGGGTTTGAGGAAAAACTGGGGTTACTTTGATTTTCATTTATCTTTTCATTAATGATTTGGGATGTTCTTTTGTATGGTTGTTAATACCTCAGAATACTCCTCTCAAAAAACTTGGTTTATATCAATCAAAGTAATTGACTTTTTTTTTTCTTTAACATTTAATAATATTCATTTTTAACATGGTTACATGATTCATGCTCCACCTTTCCCCTTCAACCCCCCCCCCCCCCCCCCCCACCCTTGGCCGATGCGCGTTTCCACTAGTTTTGTCATGTGTCCTTGAACAAGACCAATTTCCAAATTGTTGGTAGTTGCATTGGTGTGGTAGTTTCGAGTCTACACCCTCAGTCATGTCCACCCCGACCCATGCGTTCAAGCAGTTGTTTTTCTTATATGTTTCCTCTCCTGCAGTCCTTCCTCTGAATGTGGGTAGCGTCTTTACCATAAATCCCTCAGAATTGTCCTGGGTCATTGCATTGCTGCTGGTACAGAAGTCCATTACATTCAATTTTACCACAGTATATCAGTCTCTGTGTATAGAGTTCTTCTGGCTCTGCTCCTTTCACTCTGCATCAGTTCCCGGAGGTCTCTCCAGTTCGCCTGGAACTTCTCCAGTTTATTATTCCTTTTAGCACAATAGTATTCCATCACCAGCATATACCACAGTTTGTTCAGCCATTCCCCAA
>NC_058133.1:230078826-230114638 GCF_016433145.1 Gracilinanus agilis | reverse complement strand
TATTAATTTCTGGTTTTTCTGGAAGACCAATTATTCTCAAATTGTCTCTTCTAGACCGGTTTTCTTGGTCTGTCACTCTCTCATTGAGATATTTCATGTTTCCTTCTATTTTTTCAGTCTTTTGGCTTTGTTTTATTTGTTCTTGTTGTCTTGAGAGATCATTAGTTTCTACTTGCTCAATTCTAGCCTTTAGGGATTGATTTTCGGCTATAATCTTTTGGTTTTCGGCCATAATCTTCTGGTAATCGGCCATAATCTTTTGGTTTTCGGCCATAATCTTCTTGTTTTCGGCCATAATCTTCTGGTATTCCTTTTCAATCTGGTCATTTCTTATGTTCAATTTGCTTATCAGTTCATTTGGTTTCTGAGCCTCGCTTTCCAGTTGCAAGATTCTACCTTTTAAGCTGTTATTTTCTTGCCAGATCTCTTCCATTTTCCTCAGAATCTCAGATTTGAACTCTTCCATAGCTTGTGAGGAGTTTTCCTTATTTGGGGAGGGTCTGGATGGTTGTTTGTTCTCCTCCTCTGTTTGCTCGGTTGTCTGGATTTTCTCTGTGTAGAAGCTGTCGAGTGTTAAAGACTTCTTTTTTTTGTTATTATTCTTTCTCTTCTGAATTTCCTGTAACTGATTAGCCATCATTAGCCCAGCAGCTTCTCAGGTTTATCCTCGCTCTCTGTGTCTGTCTGAGATCTATTGGCTCTTGAGGTCTGAGTTCTAGTTTTTTCCAAGGTCAAGCCCCCTGGTAGATTCCCTTGCTTGATCCTCTGCAGGAGGTTTCTTTACAAGTCTCAGGGAGCTACTTCCACAGTCGTATACCCGTCTGCACTGGTTCCCCACTTAGGCTTTAGTTCCTGGCTGTGTTTGCCTCCACCCACGCCTCTGCTCAGCCGGCACCCACGCCTCTGCTCAGCGGGCGCGCGCCCAGCGTCCACTCTCTGCTCCCGCGTGCTCAGATTTCGCGTGCGTTCTTGACTTAATGGGGTCCTAAGTCTTGCTGCTCTCAGGAACAGGTCCCGGAGCTGCCGATGACTCGATGGGTGCCCCAAACTTGCTCTATTTCTTTTTAGCTGGGTTCAGAGCTATAGGTGAGTGTGGAGGGGGTGGGGGTGGGGTGGTTGCTCAGCTCGCGATTGAGTGAGAGCCCTTTTTAGCCTGGAAATGTCTCGATTCCACGTACCTTCCACGCTGTGCCCTGTTGTGGGGTTCCTCCGTTCGTCTGGACTTGTTTTTATGTCCCCTTGAGGAGTTTTGTGTGTTTCGGTCAGGAGAGGTTAAGAGCTGCTTCTTACTCTGCCGCCATCTTAACCCGGAAGCCGTAATTGACTTTTAAATAAGAAAATTTTTCCATTCCCAGATTGCTAACTGGTCAAAGAATATGAATAAACAGTTTTCATAGGAAAAACCCTGAGCTATCAGTAGCCATATAATAATACTCTAAATCACTAATAATTAGAGAAATGCATATTAAAACAACTCTGAGGTACTACTTCATACTCACCAAAATGGCAAAGTTGACAAAAAGGGAAATGACAAATGATGGAGAGACTATGAAAAGACAGGTATGCACTGTTAGTAGAGCTGTGAACAGGTCCAATCATTCTGAAAAACAGTTTAGAACTAAACCCCCCAAAGCTATTAAATTGCATATACTTTTGACTCAGTGATACTGGGATCTATGTTCCAAAGAGATTAAAGAAAGAGGAAAAAGATCTATGTGCACAAAAAAATTTATAGCAACTTTTTTTTTGTGGTAGCAAAGAATTGGAAATGGAAGGAATGCCAATCAACTGGTATATGGCCTCAACAAAGTGGTGGTATATGTATGTGTTGGAATACTAATGTGTTGTAAAAAATGATGAAGGGGATGATTTCAGAAAAACCTAGAAAGACTTGTGTGAACTGAAGGTGTTGGATTTAAAAATCAGTCTGGCAGTCTACTGAACTATTTCTGGCCTGGGCAAGCTACCCCCAGCCCCCAAGGTTTCCCAGCACAGTCTTCCTTATCTTCCCCTATCATAAACCTAAAACTGAAGCTCTTATCTGATGAATATTAACCTTCTTGAGGAATGTTTGTCTATGTTTGCCTGCTTTACAATGTTTGCCTATTTAATGTATATTTGCCAAATGCTTCCTGACCCCTGTCCCTGAAACACCCCCTCCCCAGATTCTTCCTGACCACCTGTCCCTGACACTACCTTGATAATTATGTATGTACCAACCCCCTTCCCCAAACATTTCTATATAAACTCTTGGCTGAGAATTCCAAGGGGTCGTTCAGGCATGCCTCTCTGCCTAGCGACCCTAGCTATTATTGCTAGTAAAGAATGAGCCTCTTCTTGCATATTGCATTGTCAGTGTGATTCTTCCTTCGGCCATGAACCTGGGTTAGGTATTAAAATTTGGGTACAACAAAGGAAAATGAACTGAGCAGGAGCAGGAAAATAACATTCAATAACAACAATTTTGTAAAGGTAAACAACTTTGAAAGACTTGATCTGATCATCCAATGATTATCCACAAATCTAAATTTGTGAAATAGAATCCTAGCATCTTCCTCTGATCAACTCTGATCAGCCTAATGATCAAGCACAAATCTGAAGGACTCATGATGATATGGTGCTGTCTATGTTCAGAGAGAGCGCTAATGGATTCAGAGTGCAGACTTCAGGATATTTTCTTTTTCTTTTTCTGGGAGTGGGATGGGGTGAGGGGCTAGGGCTAGGTGCATTGCTAATTCAGAAATTTGTTTTCTTGACTATATAGATTTGGTACAGTTTTATTTTTTTGCAAGGAGAGAATTTAGAAGTGAAAATAAAATGAAATTGAATTTAAAAAATAAACAAGTTCTCCCATCTTGGCCACTTATTTGTTTCATATGTGATGTGCACTACTTGACACTGTTTCTGGGGGACTGGGGAAATTTGGGTCAGGCTCATTAGAATTTAAAGGCTGAAGGGACCATAAAGATCCAGCCCCTTGATTTTTCAGATATGACAACCCAGAGGGGGTAAATGATAGTCTAGGGTTATAAAGCAGACTTTAGTCTTTCAGACTTCAATTCCAGTGCTCCTTTTCCTACAATTAGCTGTTTTTTTCCTGGCTATGGACTTATACAAACACCAGAATGTCACATTTGCTCTTGACTCTCTTCCCTAAAGAGCTAGCAGCCAGAAGCACACCAAACAAACACAATGAGAAATGGAAAAGAAACCCTAGACCAACATAGCCAAATTGCTTTAAGTTTCCTAATCTTACTGTTGCCTTGGATAGAGTAGACATTAATGATATATTAAATTCTATTGAATTGCCTAACCATGCACTCCTTTACTCTCTCAAATGATGAGAGATGCAACTGTATACCAAGAACTGAATGCAGTATGAACTTATCTTTAATAAAGTGCCAGAGGTTTTCAGTCTAGCCTAGGTTCTTTTGTTTCTATACCAGTGTAAACCGTGAAGCACTTTATAAATGTAGGTTGCTGAGATCCTTTTTATTGGTGATGATAAAAAATATCCCAAAACAATGGAATGCTGAATTTTGGTGCTGGAGAAGTGGTTCCTTCTTACCCAAGAGTTGGTGTGATGCAGGGGATTTGGAATCTGAGGACCTGAGTTAGAATTTCACCTTTGACATTTACTACCTATGTGATCATGGGCAAGTAATTTAGTCTAACTGGGTCTTAGTTCCTCACCTGTAAAATGAAAAAGGTGAACTAGCTAATATATAAAGTCGCTTACAGTCTCAAATCTTCCTATAAACTCTCATTTTTGTGGGGCAAAAATTTTGAACGTTATTCTAGCACCTAAGGAAAAACAGTGAGGATTTCTGTGCTTAGGAAAATGAACTGGGCATCCCCGAGTTAAGACCAGTCAGGTACCACGGAGCTCTCTTCATGCTGCTCTGGCCATATGCTCCTGCTGGATAAGGCTCTTAAGTGCATTCCCTAGCCCCCAACCAATCACTGTGCCTCTACTTTGTTGTTATGGCAACTCTAGCCCTCCTTCTCCTATAAACATTTCCTCTTCACACTCCCCTTACCCTCTCCCTGCCCTCCCCTCCCAGGTTCCAGAATAACAATAGTCTCTTATATTCCTTTTCTGCTCCTCCAGTCCTTAAAATCTCTCCTTGAGAATCAGGCCATTTTAATAATCACAATACATTGTGCTGCTATCCATGATTGGCAGAAGCCACCCCCCTAACCCCAATATTATTCTTTTAGGTTTCAAATCTCCAGATGCTGACAACCTCCCCTCACTCTCCCACATCCCATTTAATTTACATATTTTTTCATTATTCTGAACTTGACAAATAGCAACAAAGCCGAACGTTTCCTTATACAAAGAAGAACAGAAAATGAGTATTGTCTAAGAAACCATGAATCTCATTACACTAGTTTTTGTTTTTGGATAAAATTCAGTGTGTTCCAAAAGCTGTCCTGCTTTTCTGTGTTTCTCTCTAAGCCTACATTGATTTTCCTTTTCTTCCTTCTTCCTTTTGTTCTTTTGTCCTTCTTTCTTCCCTCTTGTTCCTTCCCTTTTTTCAGTGCAAGAAGTTATTTGTTCTTGCATTGAAATCAACCCCCCCCATTAAAAAATAATACCTCTTCTGTAACAAGTTTGCATAATCATGTAAAACAGATCCATATACTGTTTATGTTCAAAAGTGGATCTCATTCTGCCCTTCTATAATTGATGTTCTCCCAGATATTTTTCCAATATCGACAACCTATTGGAGCTCACATGACATTCTCTTGGTTTTGAAGGCAATTTATTTGCTAGAGGGTGGTTCCAAAGGCCCTCAGGAGAAAGAAAAAGACCCACTTTAGGTACTCAAAAGCCAGAAAGCGTTCTGAAACATTTTCTCTCAATCCCCCTCCTGCCCTGCTATTCTATGTGAGAGAAAAACGCAATAGCAGCACCAGCGCACTCTCTGGATGCCTGAAAATTAAGGCATTGCAGGGCTTATGTTTGGGATGCAGAATGGGAAGATAATACTAAGTTGGAGGATGGTGGATGTGTTCTGGGAAAGAAAAGACTGAAGGGGGCCACAAAATCTCTTGAAGCTTCCTCCTCCCTTGAGTGACTACATTCATTTCTATATCCATGACTGTTTTGAGAGTGCGTGTGCTCTTTCAACTGTGCTTCTCTAATCCTCTCTAGAAATGACTCCGAGTGCTGGAAGGAGTTTTCTTCTGGGAAAGTTGTTCCATTGCTTCTGTTCTGGCTAATGGTTGGACGGTGGGGGGCAGGGCAGAGGAAGGAGGACTGAAATCCTCTTGGCCTGCTTGCTGCAGTGGGTCATATTGCACAAAGCACTCCTGATCTGAACTGATTCAAACTGCTTGATGGCATTAACTGTTGGCAGCTTTAGCTATTTAAAATCTCCATTGGTATAGCCAATTTTCAGCCTGGCACATGGTCCTGTAACCCCTTTACAGTTCAATCAGAAAATGCAGTACACATTTTAAAAAAAAAGAAATAATAAGGCATCAATACCTTAGTGATTCTATCAACTGAATTGGGAGAGAGGGCAGGGGATCCAAACCTCCCTCCCTCTCAGCAGGATCAACTGAGATAATGTAGTTATGGTGCTATAGAAATGTCATTATTATTAAATGACTTGCCTAAGGTCAAAGTGGAAATTAATGCCAGGGACTAAAATAGGGTGTTAACACATGACTTTGTTTTCTTCCTGTTTTTCTGATCTTTATTATCTCTTTTCCCTGTATCCCACTATTTTCCTTCTCACTGACTCAAACAGAATTATTTCTCTGGGTCCCTAATGAAGATTTTTTTATTTCTTCCTTGCCTCAAACTTGGTGTCATCTCTGTCTAACCCAAGAGACTCCCCAGAGGAAGGATAGCCCATCCTTCCTCCTTGCAGCCTTGTCAACTTATCTGATGTCTGCTCATTGTTTCTATAGCTATTCCTGTAGGATTCGTTTAAATGTCCTTCTCCAAGTACTGCCAAGGAGCCAGAAGGCATTGCAGTTTGGTATCAGATTCTTCTGCTTTCCTCTGGATCTTTTTTGCCTTTTGGTAAAATCATCTGCGGGCAAGAAACCTGTTCCATGGTGGTTCATTTGAAATCAGATCACAGAAGCACTGAGACTGCCTTGCTTCCCTCTCCTTTGAGACTGGCAACCAGGGATCGCCCAGAGAAGAATGGGAGGGAATCAAGATGAAACAATCTCCTGGAGTATGAAGCTTTATGGGTCCCATATCTCTCTGAGTGGGTGATGGAGGGTGTGAAGGAATAATCCCAGAAAAGAGGCAGTAAATCTTCCTTCCCAGTCAGAAGGCAGGAGGAATTCAAAGGAATGGATGGCAAGAGAGAGATGAGTCAGCTGAAAGCAGGGGGTGCTTATGGATCTAGAATCTCTAGATCCATAAGGTTTGATGAGTGCATCCACACTACATCTTAGGCTTCTTTGGCTGGGCCCTGGGAGAGGAGGATGGTGGGGAAGGAGCTATATCTTGAAGGTGAACTGTTGCAAGCCTTTGAAATAATCTGTCTCATTGGAATTCTCTGATGCTTCATTGGTATATGGACAAGACCCTGGGTTTTCTAAGTTTCTGTCAGTGGAGTAAAAGGTCTGGAAAGATTTTAAGAACTGCCATGATTATGAATTATATGCACCTTTATGGTAGTTAAGGTCAGAGAGCTTTATCAACAGAGGGGTAACTATCAGGTGACTAGAGGAGTCCCAACAACTGATAAAGACCTCTTATTAAGGCAGAAAGGGACTGAAACATTCATGTGTGGAGGAAGGACCCACATAGACTTAATTTTATTTTGAGAAATATTTATTAAGTACTTATTAAGCAATTTTCTGTGATATATACTGGAAATCCAAACATGAAAATTAAAACAGTTCTGCTCACAAAAAGCTTAGAGTCAACTGGATGAAATAGTGGAAACTTGAAGTACTAAAAGAAGAAATAATTGGAAGAAATCCCATGAAAAATATTTTTAAACCACGTTAAGTGCTGACAAAAGGCATACTTAAGAAAGAGACACCTTGGGTGCCCCATTGCAATATCAAGAAAATGAAAGACTAACCTATAACCCCAAGTGAATCACCTGTGGCAGATTTATGGAAAGACAAGGACAAGAGTCCTAAAGAACTGCATTAATGGAGGGAGCACTCACATCAAAGAGATCACAAAACCATTGGAATATTAGGGTAATGGATTTTGTGAAAGTCACATTCTAGAAGAAATAGTTTGACATATTTGACCTCAAATCAAACAGGTTTCCACAAGCCAAAGTAGGAATTGCTGAAGGTGTCCCTTTCACCAATATGGGGGGAAATACCATAACATTTTTCATTTAGATAAAGCTAAAGAAAGGCCAATTGAGAAGACTATGAAAATAAAATTATCGACATTTATATAGTGCTTCAAACACTTAAGATACATTATTTCATTTGTGTGAACCAGTGAAAAGAACATTGAACTTGAAATCAGAGGAACTGGGTTCAAATCCTGCTGCTGACACTTTTTTTACTTGGGTCACCTGGGCAAGTCCCTTAATTTTGCAGAACCTTTGTTTCTTCATCTATAAAAGGAGGGAGAGAAATAAATATTTATTAATTACCTACAATGTGTCAGGCACTGTGCTAAGTGATTTACAATTATTATCTTAATCTTCACAATCCCTGGAAGTAGGTGCTATTATTACTCCCATGCTACAGCTGAGAAAAGTGAGGCAGACAGAGCTTAAATGGCTTACCCATAGTTGGATTACTAATAAATATCTGAGGTCATATTTGAATTCAGGTCTTCCTGACTCTAGGCCTAGGGCTTTATGTATAGTGTCACCTAGTATGACATAGGAGGTTGGACTTAATGGCCCCCTAAGCCCTCTTCCCTCAAAGTCTATTATCCTTACAATATCTAAGTGAGAAAGGTGCTATTATTTTCCCCATTTTCCAATGAAGAAACTGAGGTTCAATAAAGTTAAGTGACTTACCCAGGGATATATACCTAGTAAGTAACTGAGGCAGGATTCAAATCCAGATTTTTCTGACTCTCAGCCCATCCATCAGTCAAAGTTGTCAAACAGGCAGCCATTCAACACTCTCCAGAACCAAATTAAAATAGAATTGGGAAATATTCGACAAAATAAATAAAAACATAATAGAACATGGATAATGTTAATATGTGGTTTTCCAAGTCAGTATTCTGTCTGTAGGGATCCAGATGTCCAGTTCATTTCTATTTGAGTTTGACACCACAAACTGCCATGTCCCTCCTTCCTAACACTCTCTGATCAATCTATCAATCATTTAATCAACCAATCACTTAAAAGCCTATGAGGAACTAGGTGTAGACTTAGGTGCTGGGAGTACATAGTCAAAAAACCAGTCAGTGCCTCTGTCTCTTCCACCTAAAAGAGCTGCCATTGCCCTGGTCTTATCTCATCACTTCGAGCCAAATTCCCCAGAGGTAGATCCAAATTCCCCAGAGGTAGATTGCTTAGAAAAGAGGAGAAGGCCAGTATGTAAGAAGCTTGGAGGCTAAGGAGCCATGGGAGGTCCTGGAGTAGGAAGAGCTAAGAAAAGGTCCCAGAATGGATTCAGGAACCACAACAACAACAACAAAAACAACAATTCTGTATGGTGTTTTCACTCACAAACCCACTCAATTCTAATGACTAACCTGAGAGCTTATTGTTATTTTCCTCATTTTCCAGATGAGGAGACTGAGGCTTAAGAGAAATTAAACAACATTCCCTAAGCCCCACAGCTAGAAAGTGGTAGATTTAGAACATGAACCTGGGATTTCTCATATTTTGTCTCTGTCTTTAAATCCTCAGATTCTGAGGCCCCATGGTAGGGATGTGTCCCAGATAGAGCACAAAGTCTGAGATCAGCAAAAGCCTTATATCCTTATTCTTGTCAACAGACTGAGAGGAGTCAAAACTGAGATCTCATTCCCTCTACCTCCCTTCAATCTTTTTTTTTTTTTTTTTTTTTAACCCTTGTACTTCGGTGTATTGTCTCATAGGTGGAAGAGTGGTAAGGGTGGGCAATGGGGGTCAAGTGACTTGCCCAGGGTCACACAGCTGGGAAGTGGCTGAGGCCTGGTTTGAACCTAGGACCTCCTGTCTCTAGGCCTGACTCTCACTCCACTGAGCTACCCAGCTGCCCCTCCCTTCAATCTTAATAATCTGTAACCTTCAGCTTCAGATTCTCTTCCTTTGGAAAGAGAAGGAAATGGAGGCTCATAAGAAGGGTGGAAGAGCATGTCTGCTGAGGGAAAAATTGGGAATGGAAGTCCAATGTATGGCGCGCTCCCCTAGAGGATGTAGGGGTGTCTAAAAGGGAGGCATAATTATTTAGGAGTAATTTTGGATCAGGAAGATCTGAGTTCCGAGCTCATCTCTGATATTTTCTAGCTATGGGACAATGGGCAAGTCAAATGATGCCTCAGTATCTCCATTTTCACATTTGTCAAAATAGATGCTCCTTGTAGTATCTAATTCATGGGGCGGGGGGGGGGGCGTGTTATGATATTTGAGATATAATGTAAAGTGCTTTTTAAAACTTTAAAGGGTTTGATCCAGCCATACCACTGCTGGGTTTATACCCCAAAGAGATAATAAGGAAAAAGACTTGTATAAAAATATTTATAGCCGTGCTCTTTGTGGTGGCAAAAAATTGGAAAACAAGGGGATACCCTTTGATTGGGGAATGGCTTAACAAATTGTGGTATCTGCTGGTGATGGAATACTTTTGTGCTAAAAGGAATAATGAACTGGAGGAATTCCATGTGAACTGGAACGACCTCCAGGAATTGATGCAGAGTGAAAGGAGCAGAACTAGGAGAACCATATACACAGAGATGGATACACTGTGGCAAATCAAATGTAATGGACTTCTCTACTAGATATTTCTGAGGGACACATGAGAAAGAATACTATCTACCTCCAGAGAAAGAACTGTGGGAGTAGAAACACAGAAGAAAAACAACTGCTTGATCACATGGTTTGATGGGGATATGATTGGGGATGTAGACTAAACAATCACTCTAGTGCAAATATCAATAATATGGAAATAGTTAATGATCAATGACACATGTAAAACCCAGTGGAATTGCGCGTTGGCTACAGGAGGGGGGTGGGAGGAAGGGAGGGAAAGAACATGAATCATGTAACTATGGAAAATTTTTCTTAATCAATAAAAATACTCCTGTCAGTAGAGAAAGCAAAGGTAAGAGAGATTGTCCTCTTACTGTCCTCAGTACCCCTTACTTTTCTTTAGTTTGAGACTCCTCTTAGACAGTTCTTCAAAGGTAGGGATGGAGTGGCAATGCAAGGATGGATGGAGGTCAGCCCAATACAGCTGACCAAGACTTCATCCTTGGCAAGGGTAGAAGGGCTTTTTAGACTTCGGAAACTACTCTAGGTTAGGTCTGCTATTAAGCCCTAGTCTTCCCTTCCTCTCCCATTCCTCATGGTTCTTAAGTCTTAATTGTCTGGTTGTTAGGATACTTTTACCATCTTGTGAGACAGAAGGAAAAGTTCAAGATTCAAGTAAGAAGATCCAAGTTTAAGTTTCAGATTTACTAATTACAAAGTGTGTGTCCTTGGGAAAGTCATTTATCCTCAGAATCTTTGTTTTCTCATTTGTTAAATGGGTATAATGCCTGCCTTGCTCCTCTTGTAACAAAACACCATGTAAATGACAGTTATTAATTATTTAGTACTTTAGAGTTTAGAAAGTATTTTCTTCACAACAACTCCTTGAGGAAGATAGAGGAAATATTCCTATTTTGCAGGTGAGAAAACAGTGGTTTAGTGATGCTACAGTGTTATATAGTTATAGTTATATAGCTATTAAGTTACAGAGCTGGAATTCAAAACCCAGTTGTATTCTAGCATCTAGCAATCCTATCATTACACATGCTACATCTCCTGTAATTTTTTTTTTTGAGATTGGGTCTCCCTATTTCATCCAGGCTGAAGTGCAATTGACCCTATCTTAATCAGCATGGAAACTTCAACTTGCTTCATTTTTCTGACTTGGTCCATTTCACTCCTTTTTAGGCAACTTGGTGTACCCTTCTCCTGGGTGCTCACTATATTACTACTAGACTTAGTGAAGACACCCAATTGGCTTTAGCCCTACTGGAACTCAGAAGTCTGAAACTTTATCATCCGTTGGTCTCAGCTTTCTCCAGGAGTAATAGTAATTATTAGTAATTATTACTGAGAATCTCAAAACTGGAAGGGACCTTTACTTTTATAGCTATCTTCAGCCTCTGCTTGAAGCCCTCCAGTGAAGATGGACTCATTAACTCAGGAGATAGTCCATTCAGTTCTTCAGTAGCTCTAATTACTAAGAATTTATTCCTTGTCTCAAGCCTAAATTTACCTCTTTGCAATTTCTATCTACTGCTTTTATTTCTGACCTCTGGGACCAAGCAGAACAAGTATAATCCTTCTTCTACATGACAATCCTTCAGATACTTGAAGGCAGTAAATGTGTCTTCTCTTCTCCAGGCTGTGTCCTCACTGTCTTCAAACAATTAGGTGGTAAAATGTAGAGAGTGCTGGGCCTGGGGTCAGAAAGAACTGAGTTTAAATCCAGCCTCAGACTTCTACTAACTCTGTGACCCTGGGAAGGTGATAACCTCTGCCAAAATTTCCTCATCTGTAAAATGAGATAATAATAGTGTCTACCCCAAGGGTTGTTCTGAGTATAAAATGAGATAACTGCAAAATGTTTGGTATGTAATAGGCAACTATATAAAAGTTTCTTCTTATTAAATGTAGTGATCTTGAAGCACTTCACAATTATGGTGATGCTTTGTGTCTGGAATATAGTAGCACTCAATAAATGCTTGCTGTTTTATAAATCTACCTGCTTTTCAGCTTGTCAGCTAGTGCCCTGAATGGAGCATAATAATCCAGATGTGGTCTGACCAGGACAGATTTCAGAGGGAAAATAATTTCCCTAATCAAATTATATTTCTCTTGCTACAGATCCCATTAGCTTTTTTGGCTACTCTAGACTCATATTAAACTCGAAGTCCACTAAAGACAGCAAGTGTTTTCCAGAAAATTTCTATCTAATCATATCTCTTCTGACTTGTTTATATGATACTGATTTTTCGAATCCAAGTGAAAGACTTTACATTGATCCTTGTTTTGGTAATATACTAGGGTCCTTAGTTTTCCTCAAGATCCTGCCACATAGATAGGGATAGCTTTTTTGAGGCTCTGCCACTTAGAAAAGTAGGCTAGCTTTTCCTCCAAATGTGTTGAAATCATCTTTGGAAAGTTAGCTGGACCAGGGAACCAAGCCTTGAATTATTGATATAGCTTCTTAATGCCCAAAAGCCAGTGCATAAAAAAAAATGAAGAATTCTTCTCCACACACTGGTGCACTACCACAGTGAATTCAGAAACACAGATTCTATGCCCAACTAAATTAATTCTGATTATAATAATGCTTGCTGAATACCTTTACCATGCCAGTGCTAAGTAAAGTTCCTTTTGTCAACTGTTAGATATTCTACAAAAGTCTTACTTTGTTCTAGTCCTGAACCTGAATCACCAGACTAACCCAAGTTAGGACTAGCCTACAACACTTTTAAAATTTCATCTTAATAGATTTAACCTAATGTTTTTGGATCCTGGCTTGGTTAACCCATGTGTGAGCTATCGCTCTCAGTTTTGTGTCATATGCAAATTTGAGAACCATATTATCTATTTCTCTATCTAAATTATTGATGTAACTATTAAAAAGCCCAGATCTTTGGGACATTTCACTAGAAATCACCTTCCCAACTGACATCAAACTATTACTGACTAATCTTTGAATCTAACCATTTAACCCTTTCCAAATCCATATGACTATACTTTTATATATTTGTTGTTTTCTTTGCTTGTAGGCACAGCCACAGTGAAACCTACTAAAAGGTTTACACCTTTATGGGTTACACTCATTATCACTGGGTAGTGGCCAAGGCTAAAGGGAGAAAGTAGGAGACTATATTACAAGAATTCTGAAAATTCCAGTCTTCTCTGAACAATGTTCATGTTTCAGAAGTGTCTTGTTCTCCCTAAAATACAACACAGGAAAGCAGGATCTAATGTCAGCTTTTCTGGACATGTTTTCTCTTTCCTGACTAAAGGTAGATGGAAGCAGAGAAAAGTGGCAACTCAAGTAGAGGTGATGCTGATTTTTCTACATTTTCCTCCATCTTTTTGTACCATTCAACCATATGAGGCTTTCCATCTTTAGGATAATCTTTAGCAATGAGGAATTCTAACCCTAGCAACCCTATTAAACAGTGCTGGAGCCCTTTGGAACTAAGATTTAGTTTGTCAGATGCCAATGGAACAGATCAATTAGGTCAACTTGTGAAAAAAATTCTTCTGGGTTGTTTTTTTGCGCATTAGGACTCTGGTTGATAAATTATTTCTGGTCATTCTGAATTTCAGAGATTGCCTTTGCCACCAAATTCATCATCAAGAGATGAATTTCTCTAAGTATATTAGGGAATGCTAGGGATCTTTGATAGTTTTTTTTATTTGAATGCAATAAAGTTTGTATGACTTTTGTGTAAGTCATTTCCCTTCTCCTGGACACAATTTCCTAATTTATAAAATGGGACTCATCATGCTAGTATTACCTATCTCACAAGGTTGTCATGAAGAAAGTACTATAAGTAATTTTTTCTTATTATCAATATGATGACAGTTAGACCAGATACTACCTTTGATATTCTTTAGTCATAATTGAAAGGCTTTGAGATCCTAGAACAGTGGTGGCAAACCTTTTAGAGACTGAGTGCCCAAACTGCAACCCTCATGCTGCATGTGAGCCCCTTGCATCTTACCCCAGACAGGGGAGGGAGGAAGCACTCCTGTTGGACTGCTGGGCAGAGGGATGGGTGATGAGGAAAATGGCCTCAGATGTACATGGAGAGGGGGAAGGGAGCAGCAGGTTTGCCAACATAGCCCTTGATAGTCTGGTTGGAAGTCTTATAATGAAAGATTACAAATTATCTAGGATTGTGGAGTCTCTAGATTCCTCCAAAGAAACTGTTTCCTTTCCTCTGACCTAAATGTAGAAAATACTGGGCTATTGTGGCCTGAAAGTAGATACAGAGAAACAAGTAAGGGTAATCCCAAAAGGAAGAGATACCTGAACCTTGACTAAAAGTCATTTAGCCTTGGCTCAAAGGAGAAAAGTAAAAAGAGTGTTTAAAATAATAAATCTTAGGTTCTCAGGGCCAACTGGCATGTTAACCCTATTGCCATTAGCTTGGTCTTGGAAGCATCCCTTTAACCAGGGATAAGGAATACTCAGAAGAGTACTCATTGGAAATCAGAAAACCTGGGTCTTAGATTTTCCCTTGACTTGCTATGCATTCTTGAATAATTCATCTTCATGGGACTCAGTTTCTTCATATATAAAGTGGGGATAACAATCTTTGTTTTCTGCTTTTATAATATTATTGTGAAGCTAGTAGCAATTGGCTTTTGGCAAAAATAAAACAGCTATAGAAATAAAGAGAATTGTTCTATTATTTCCATGTGAAATTTAGTGTGAAATAGTCAAAAGGACTCAGAAAAATGAGGCTCCAACCCTAGCTCAATGACTTCATGCAAGTCACTCAATGAGCTTTCTCATCTGTAAAGTCAGTTAATGATATTGTATTATCACTTTGTGTATACATATGTATATTTGTAACTAATTTTTTATATACACATTGTTTTTCCCCAAAAGAAGGTTAGTTCTCTGAAGGCAGGGTCCATTTCATTTTGTCTTTTTATACCCAACAAAGAAATAGCATGTCAATAGAGAGCCCATCTCAAAGTTGGGTAGAACAGAGTTTCACATCCTACCTTTGCCATATACTAACAATGTGACCCTGGAAAAATTGTATAACTACTCAGTGCCCCTTAAAAGTATAAATTGCAGAACGGTTCTGACCTGCATTGGTTCACTAAGAGTTCTCTTTACCAATGAAGTCATGGTTCTGACTTAAGAAAAATCTCCAGTCCTTAGTTCAGTGCCTAGAACATATATTATGTGCTTAATAAGTGTTTGTTGAATTAAATTGAATATTACATGTAAATCACTTCTCTCTGGATTTCATTTTTTTCATCTGTCAAATAAGGATGTTGAATTAGATGATCTCTAGAGCCTTTTATAGCTATAAATTCTGTGACCTTCCCTGACTATCTCATGTGATGAAGGTCAAATGAAATAACGTATGTAAAGATTTTTGTAACCTGATTTGAAGTTAGGGTTGATCAGGGCTTATTTGCAAGCTCATTAGAAAGGTGAAATAATACTCCAGAAAGGAGACCACAGTCTTTCTTCACTCTTTACTGTGTAAAAATAAACTCAACAATTCATGTAGTTTCTGCAAGAAAATGAAAAAAAAAAAAGAGAAAAGCAAGAATACCAGTAGAAACAGTGCATTTCCAGAACTGCTGATGGGAGGTGGCAGGTCCCATGACTCTGACCCATTTGAAACCCAAACGGCTGCAGATCATATATGAAAAATGTACAGCTTTGGTTAGCAAATAATGAAAAAAGTAAGATACACAGATTCTCTTTAACATTATACAGTATATACATTGTATCAAGAGCAACCATAGGAGGGTTGGGGGATTTTACCTATTTTTGGGACTGCTGTTTTTTTCCAAGTCAGACAAAATTGGGACTATTTGAGATGAATTTTTTTTTCTCCTCAATGATTTGTTCCCTCTTCAGCAAATTACACTTAAAGTTCAGTTTTTTAAGCAATGTGTTTCCAGTCCTTTATTGAGCAAATGTAAATTGTTAAGTATTTTAATAGATTTAACTACTAGGGCTTCCAGCTGACTTTTTTGGTGATGACAGATTATAAAGGATTAACTTTTTTTTTGCTTTTATTTCACTTTTGTGAATTTTTGTCTTTTGTTGCTACCATTTCAAACAATAGCCCAAATTTCTTTACTTTTTAAAAAAGGGAATGAAATAGACATTCAAATGTCCAGTTCATTCCACTTAAATGGAAACAGCTCTGGGACAAAGGGTTCACCTTAAACTCTTCTTTGTCTTGGTCCCCACTACTCTTGATAAATAAGCAGAACTTCTTTGGAGCTGTTCAAAATGGCTCTAAAACTTACTCCCACCCATTTCCTCTCCCCTCCCCCCAAATACTCCTAACCCTTTGGCCTCAGGTCCCAGGGCTGGTGACAAGATGACCTTTGCAGTCCTAGAAAGTAAAAGAGGAGTCTGCAAAAGGGAGGGAACCATACAAAATCTACTATCTTTCTTCCAAAATACACACATACCAGTTTAGGTTTTGGTAGAGCCTGAAAAATATTTTCAAGGGAGAAATTATATGTTAATTTATATGTTTGTCTTTTTCTCATAAAAATACTTTTGTTTGGTAATAAACTTTTTTCTTCTACAATAAGAGAGATAATACTGTGTTATCAAAAGCAAGAAGGCTTAAAATCCAAGTGGGATCTCAGTTCCCAAGAGACCAGAAAGGCTATTTCAACAGTTCTCCCACTTCAGATGCCTCTGGGAGCTGTCGGACACTGGCTAGGCAAAAACAAACACTGTCTCAACAGTGCTTTTTTATCTCCTTACTTTATAAAATGGCATTACCTGAGAGAGGCATGTATTATTCAGTGCAAGAGGGAACATCAATCAGATTAAGGAGTATATGGAAACTGAGTGGATTAGATTGGTGGCTTTGTCATCTGCCTTACCTGGGGCAAGCAGCATGCCAAGTACAAACACAGTGAGGGAGCTGAGGGGCTTGGCACTGACCCCAATTAGGGGATGAGGAAGGGTGCTGAGGACTCAGTCCCGGCCATCCTGTGTATCTCTAGGAGAGCTTGGAGGAAAGGGAGATGGGTGGGATGATGTTTTAGAGTCATTTGGAACAGCTCCAAAGCCCTAGGGGCAAATGGAGGGGGGATGGTATTGGAAAGGAGGAGGAGGAGTAAAGGTAAAGGTTTGGAGAGAATGGATTGAGATGCTGGAAAGGCATAAGCACAAGGGATAAGCTCTGTCTGACTATCTAGTTAGAGACAGAGAATGGCTTGTGGTCCTGAATGGATAGCTCCCACCTTGCCTGGTTGGGGCAGAGGGTGGTCTGGGGTCCAGTAGGTAGGGGCTGGGGCTGGTGGTAGGTGCAGGTGGGACAGCACCGAGTACACTTTGGCCCTTCACCAACTTTATACAATAGCTCCACAAAGAGAGAAGTGAGGGAGCAGGGCCTTCTTGGACTAGAGGGACAATCTCAAGCTCTCTCTCCCTGCTTTGGGTATCATTTGAGCTTGGTCTTACCTTCATTTCTGTGTTTGTGTGCATATGGATGAACTTTGTGTGTGTTTGTGTGTGTGTGTGCATGTGTGTGTGTATGTGTTGGGGAGAAGATTTTATCTATCCTTTAGCCTGGATTATACAGCCATTTCTGATTGCTACACATATGATCATAGAACATTTGAGAGGGAGCTCAGCAAACAACACAACTCTGCAAGAACCCATGCAGACAAAGGAATAAACACACCAAATTGAGGCAGCAAGGAACACAACATCCAGAAAAACATGCAAACACAGAAGCCATCTTCAAATCCAAGGGTATCACAAGCCACAAGGCTTTAAGGAAACATAACCATGGAAGAATGCCAGTCACCATTTGTAACAACATACATCTTGTCATCCAATCCATGCCCTTTAAAAAGAGAAATGAATCTCAGAACCAATGGCTATGTGCTGAGCGGACATACGTAAGTACATACACATACACAAGGTGTGTGCATGCACGTGCACACACCCACACACACCCATTTTTAGACATGAAATGGACCTGCATTTAGGGAGACAGGTGTCCCTTTTAGGGAACATAAGACTTAGACACCTGTATCTGCTGCAGAAATGTCTGGGGCCGCAGATGAACCAGGTGGTAACTATTGAATTTCTAGAAAGAAGTACAAGCCCATTTTTTCATTAGTCTCTGGTGACAGCACTGGGAAGTGCCCTCAGAGTAATACAACTTCCAAATGCTGAAAAAGGAGAAAGCTTACACTAAACCTGGGGATGATACTCCCAACTCTTACACTCACACCCACCCACACATACACACACACACACAGTGTTTCCCCTCCTGCTTGGAAAGACCAAGAGAGAATTTTAAAATAACATCAAAAAGGCAAGGGGCAGGGGGGTGGGAAGGCCTTCTGGTTTTTCAGTTAGAGGCTCAATGAGCCATACAACCAAAGGGAAGTTGGCTTTACTGGACTTGGATTCTACAAAACTGAAGAGGGATTGGAGGAACCAAGCAGCTATAACTTGTCCCATAGGGGATATACCTAAAACCCCATCTACTCAGTAAAAATCTAACCCAGGTCAGCCTTGCTTTATGAAAGCTTGTTTGATCCCTGCAGGTTAGGTCTAGAAATATTGGGAGGCAAGAGAAAAATATCTAAGTAAGAAGCCTTCCTGGGTTGCCAGGTTTTAAGACCTAATAGAAAGGAGCTGGATCTTAGCCTCATATCACTTTTCTTAGAAAATGGGGGAAAATACCATTAAACAAATCTACTCAGACCTACTCCCCAAATAGCATGGTGTAATGGCAAGAGCACCATAATCTGAGTCTGAGTATCTGCATTTGAATCCTAGCTTTGCTTACTTACTAGCTGAGTGACCTTGGTCTAATTGCTTCACCTCTGTAAGCCTCAATTTCTTCATCTGTAAAATGAGAGGGATGGATTAGGTCATCCTAATGGTCTTTTTTTTTTTTTTTTTTTTTTTTTTTTTTTAGCTCTAAATACTATGATCCTAAGACCCAAGAATGAAAGAGGGCTAGGTCCTAGTGGAGATGTGGCCTACCTGGGATATGAAATGGGGTACTCCTCTCTTGTGGGTTATGAGGATTGGAACACTGCACCTGGGACCAACCTGACAGCTAAGTGGGAAGGTGCAAGTGTCAGCCTCATATGGTGCAGTAAAATGAGGAGGGTGAGGCTTTTCCCACAGGGCTTTCATTTTTTTTTTTTTATCCTGGGACTCCATTCTAGGAGCATAGGGCCACAATCAGTAGGCAATGGGACACACAGTCACTCAGGGTCACCCAGGTGGGATGTGTCTGAGCCCGGACTTGAACCTAGGACCTTTCGTCTCTAGGCCTGGCTCTCAATCCACTGAGCTAGCCCAGCTGCCCCTACTTTAGGTTGCAGTTTCTTTAGCAGATGTAGTTTTTTTTTTTACAGGGTGGGGTTGCTAGCCCCACGCCCAACCCTCCTCCTTTTTTCATCCGGGCTAGGGACCGTCCTTGGCCCAGGAGTGGTAAGAGTGGGCAGGAGGGGTCAAGTGACTTGCCCAAGGTCACACAGCTGGAAGTGTCCGAGGCCGGACTTGAACCTAGGACCTCCAGTCTCTAGGCCTGGCTCTCAATCCACTGAGCCACTCAGCTGCCCCTGGGCTTTCATAGTGCTCCCAAAAAGGGGCACACCATTTTTCTGGTCCTGGGAAAGAGTCTGGCACAAAGCACAAGTAAGCATTATGGCTTCCCTATCTTTGGTGTACCCTCAGATACAAAGAACTGAGGACCAGGACAGGGGCCAGTGGTTGCCAAAAGTGTCAGCCAGAGTGCTGAGATCAACAGTACCCTTCCTCTTTCTTCTCCACCAGGGTCATCTCTCCCTCTCCCAATGGGAGCAGGCAGAACCAAAGTGCCATGTGAGCATGGAGTCATTCAAGGAGAATTCACTTTTAATACAAAATAAAAATTCTCTATGGCAAGGTGCCCTGGCCTTTAACAAACTGCGTAAAAGACATTTATTATATCAATATAGAGATATGTCCTTCTTAAAAAGGTTTGCAAATGAAGACAAATGTGTGTGCTCAAGAAGCTGCACCAGCCCAAAGGCACTCAGGCATCTAACAAAGTTGGCAAATACAGGAATTCGACCAATTGTGAAATTTCCCAAAGCCAGAAAGAAAAATAGAGAAGAAAGGGAAAAAAGCCTCATTCCAAAAGAAAAGCCCCCTTCCCCTGACCAAAAAAAAATCAAAAAACTTTTCACCTACTTTTGCATGATTCAAAAGTTTGGTGCCATTTCATTTACTGTGGACAGGGGATGCCTGAGGAGCTGAATCCAAGGCTCCTAGAGAGAAATGTGTTGTTCTTTGGGGACTGACAAGACAAGCAACTCTGTTTCAGGGGAGAGACAAACAAAATTAGGAGGAGTGTTTTGGGGGAGGGGGCAGAAATGTCCTTAATTAATTTCTCAGGAAGGAGAAGAGGAAAAGACAAACAGGTCAGAACTGCTTAAGCAGGTAGGAAAGATGGGAAGGGGAGGGAAGGGCAAGCAGGAGAAAGGGTGAGAGGCAGCTCCAAAGCAGTTAGTTGATCTGACGGCAAGCTTCAAAAGTCCACTTTGTGGCCCCACCATAGATATCAATGTTGGTCTCAGCCCAGGCAATGACGTTCCCAGAGAGAGCTTTGGTGCTGCAAGTGGCCAGGTTGTAGATCTCTCCAGAAGTGAGTTTTCGGTCCCAGATGTTGAAATGAGCCAATTCACCAACGAAAGCTTGTGTGGCATCAAACCCACCACCCAGAGTATCCTTTTAAAGAAATACAGAGAACATAGAGATGGAGGGGAATAGTTAAGATGAGGGTTGGAAAAGTGGGTAACACTGAGAAATTTCAGTTGTGTGTCATTCTGTGTGCCTTTCTGTCTCTGCTTGTTTATTTTTCCCTCTGCTTAATTGTGAAAAATGGCTTTCTGTATGAATGTACATTTTGGGCATTGTTTTTTTCTGTTTCTTTATAGGATTTTATTAAATAATTTATTTATTTATTTGGCAACTTAACATACTTTTTTTGAATATTAAAGTTCTATAGAAATATGAGATATTTTTGTATGTGTGTGTATGTGCATGTGTAACTTTCTATTTTATTTTCTCCTGCCCGGATTGTATCTATTCTGGCCTGTTCCTAATAAATACCAGGACTTTTGCCTAGTCAAATCACTTAACCTCTCTGATATTCATTTTGGTCAACTCTAATATAGAGATATTATTTGCACTACTGTAGGGTTATCAGGAGAAAAGTGCTTTGTAAACCCTAAAGTTCTATAAAAATGTGAATTATTGAGAATATTATTATGCCTATTAACCCTCTTTTTCTCTTTAGCTATGATGTTGTCCTCAGTTCCCAGAAGAAAGCAGTTCCATTTTCACCACTGCTTCATCATTCTTTTCTTTTTCATCTAGTCCTGAGCCCTGATTTCTGATTATATTTCATCTGTGAACACCTTGGGACATTTCCCAGGTACTGCCCTCCCAGCTATCTGAGTCCCCATTTAACCAGTACCTGCTCTTGGCCCAACACAAGAACACCCTGTGGCTTGATTGGGTGGTAGGGTGCCAGGTTCTCTCCATTGCCTCCTTGAGTGCCGTCCTGGTAGGCCTCCCAGACACCATCTCGTGTGGTCCAGGTGATACAGATGTGATGCCACTTACCATCATTGATAACAAAAGGCAGCTTGGCCACCTAAGGCAGGGAAAGAAAATTGTACTTGAATTATTCCCTTTCACAGCTAAAATCCATTTGATCTTAGCTTAATATAACAGTATGTGCATATTTGCCACTACTATTTGAATCATCATTTGTCAAACACTGACTAACCATCTCTCTTCCAGAGACAAGGTACTTTGTTTTCATTTATTTTTATTATTCACATCATGATTACTTCTAGTTCTACCATAAAAGACAGTGTGGCATAGAGGAAAGCATAATGGGTGTAGAATCAAGAAAATGGGTCAGCATCCTATTCTTTTTCTTTTTTTTTTTTACCTTCCATCTTAGAATCAATACTGTGTATTGGTTCTAAGGCAGAAGAGCAGTAAGGGCTAGGCAATGAGTATTAAGTGACTTGGCCAGGATCACACGGCTATTCAGCATCCTATTCTTGATGTTTACTAATTGCGGGTACATAGGCAAGTCTTACCTAAGCTCTCTCAGCCTCAATCCTCTCATTTATAAGATGGGATAGTAGTGCCTATGCCATATAAGGTAGTTATGAAACTATATATGTAAAGTAAAAAAAAGGAAACTATATATGTAAAGTGCTCTACAATTTAAAGCATTACAGGAATGTCAGTTATTATTATTAAATCAGTTACAAAAATAATTTATTGTGGTCAAATACCATATTTTCCTTAAACTCATCATCTAAGTTTAGAAATATTTACTCAGACATTGATACACAGACTTCAGTCATATCATCCTAGGATGCAGTATATATAAAATATTAATTGCTAAATAGTAAGCTCTTTAAATTGATTGAAAAGGTGAATATGTGAGTGGGGTGGGGGGGAAGAGGAGGGAATGAGTATTGGATATAGATCTGACAGACCTCTTAATATGTATCCTCTTTTGCTTGTCATTCTAACACAGACTACCAAGGCACTCCCCAGCAGGAGAGTCTAATAATGGCCCTGATCCATCTTTTCTCAAAAGCATATAATTCTAGTCAGAATGTTGACTACAACAACTTGAGAAAACAAAAGCCTTGGCTAGACATGGGTCTGGATCTGGAATTCACTAATGCTTTCTTCACCTATTCCACTTTCTTCCTTCTGTGTTGCCTCTCCCTGAGGAGTTTCTGTTTTTAGTTATTAGATGTCCCAGGTTTAGAGCTCTCTGAATTCTAGGCTTCTGCAGAAGAGGTGCTATAGAAACTGAACACGTGCATCAACATAGATGGCACTGCAGTCTAAACGCACAGACCCTTTTTTCCCCATCTGTGATCTCATTAATCCTCCAACTTTCCTCTGGAGTGAGAGGAGGGGGAAGGATATTCTTCTTCATACTAATTATTAAGGACATTATTATTCTTCATATCTAGCAGAGGATTAAATAGTAGCCAATTGATTTAAGGTCATACAATCAGTAAAAGTGTGGGGATAAGTCTTTAGGTGTCCTGAGATTCTTATCTTAGGGTCCTAACCACTTAATATCAACCTAGGACATTGGAAAAGAATGTTTATTTAATGTATGATAAATTAACCTCAAGCATTTTTGGTGACTGGTATGGAAGAGAATTCAGTGACGAAGTATCACAACTCTTATTTATAAACTGCCTTAAGGAATAAAAACAGTTTCCTCACAATATGTCTGTGAGGATGATGGTATATGCATTATCATTCTCATTTTACTGAGAGGATAAGCAACTTTCTCATGGTCAGACAGTTAATAAATGTTAGGACCAGGGCTTAAGTATGATCTTCTGACTTCAGATCTACCAGTATAATTGCCACACTGACAATGAGGAGTCTATCTCCCTGGCCTATCTCTATCCTAAGAAATAGGCATGGGATCAGAGAAAAAACAGGGGTCATGTTCTGAATAATAATTCCCCAAGGATCCAATGCACTTCTTGGACATCTCTACACCACAGGATCCAGGGGATGAGATCAGTTCAGGAGCCAGTCTTGGGTTTTGGGATTGCTTTGGGAAAGCATGAGAAATCCATTTATCTGGACCTCTTCTTCCTAGCACAACTCTGGAACTGACCCAGGATCTTTAGTATCGGTAATGTCCAATGTCTAGCTTGGAATTATTTGAGTCTGGACTCTAGCCCAGGATTGGCCCAGAACCAGATTGACCTCAAGGTGATGAGGGGATTTTAAACAAATCCATCTCTCTTTGGTCTTTTCTACATCCTTCCATTAACCTTTAGAAAAACCAGTAGCCTCTTTTTCTTCAATCTTTTTCAATATATGTTATGTACCATATATGATGTACACACTATACTCTTGGTAAAATTCCATTTGGTAGTGTTTGAGCTCCACTTTATTCTAAAAATCTAAATTTAAGAAAGAATTCCATTTAAAGAGAAAGAACATGTTCCTTTTCGTGTTCCTCTGAAACTCAGTCATTCTAGTAACAAGTCCAGGTATAGATTCAATTCATTTCAGTCTGGCTCCAGGACTATCAGCCCACCTGGAAGAACCATAATCTGAATGATCTGCCTTGCACAATTAAGTGTCTTTCTTTCTTTGTTATTAGTTACTGTGTAACCCTGAGTCATTCTACTTCCCCAGTCTCAATTTCCTATCTGTAAAAGAAGAGCATCTCAAAGGTGCCTCCCAATTCAAGCATTCTATAGTTTTTTTCATAAGCCCATGTTCAGAGGATTCTTACCTTGTCATTTATGAGGATCTCCATAGGGTTATTCCCCCATTCAATGAGGACCAGCTCATTGGCCTGGCCTGGCACAGCATAGGAGAATGGTGTCCCCACTCCAGGAGAGGCATTTGATTTTAGCCACATGCAGATAGTGAAGGCATACATTTCTGGAAGACTTTTTTTCACCTTGGCATACATATAGTTGGTTCGAAGTGGGAATGTGAGCTGGAACTTGTCCCCAGGCCTATTGTCTTTTTGACCTGGTAGAAAAAAAGAGTGGAGCTGAGGATCTACATATATACTAGCTATGCATGGATGTATGTGGTCTGCAGATAGGCAGGTAGAGCAACCTGTATGTACCCATACTTCCTTCATAGACATATATAAAATGAGATATGCAAAAATACATGTTTTGTGCAAAAGTGAGTGAAAAGTGTGTCTACTAAAGAATGAGAATAATTTATTGACAAATAGATCAGAACTTCTACGTCCAAAAGAAGACTGCCTCTTTCAGAGCACTTATTTGGTAGGCTAGGCTCCTATTTTCAGGGATACAGGTACAGATCAAAATGCCTCTTTGGAACTTGCCTTCAGAGCCAGTTTAGAAGCAAGTCAGTCTACCTGGGAGAATATTTTCTATTTTTATCGATCACCTTATTCACCAGATATGGCTGTGGGGAACTCTTAACTATTTGAAAAAAAAACCAACAAAACACCCCCAAACTAATTCACCTTCAAAGGGGGCACATTTTCCAGTACTGAAGATATTTTTAAGATGCTTGAAGGCAGTACCCAAGAAGTATTATCCAAAATCTTATTTATTTGGAAGGAGCAACACTAATTTAGATGTATAAGTTGATTAAAAAATGCCCCCAAATTATATATTCAGGCCTTTCATAAAACCTACATGAGGGGCAGCTGGGTAGCTCAGTGGAGTGAGAGTCAGGCCTAGAGACAGGAGGTCCTAGGTTCAAACCCGGCCTCAGCCACTTCCCAGCTATGTGACCCTGGGCAAGTCACTTGACCCCCATTGCCCACCCTTACCACTCTTCCACCTATGAGACAATACACCGAAGTACAAGGGTTAAAAAAAAAAAACCTACATGAACCTAGGGATCCTTACATGTTAGTATCTCTATGAAAACATGATTTCTTGCATCAATATGTCCTGGTGTGTACATGTAGTGACTAATTACAACCATTTTCAGTCTCTATATAAACAGATGAGCCTTGGCATATACACACACAGAAGCAGGATTCAAACTACATGCTGCACACAATCAGGACCTCAGATCTTTGTGCACCTGCACAGGGGAAAAGAGACAGGAGGCTGGACTCAGTCTGGACTTGGGAAACTGGGAAATGCCTGATGACTTCTCTGAGGGAGGCAGGGCAAGATCCGAGGACATCCCGCCTCCGCATCCCTCCTCCTCCTCCTCCTACCTCCCAGTAAGTCTGAAGGACGTGAGCAAGGCCACTCTACTCAGTTGAGTGGCTCTCTAACCTTTCTTCATTCCCTACTTCCAGCTATCTCTCTACCCTTTGTACTTTCTTTCTCCCTTCAAATGCCCTTTCCTCTAGATCTGCAGATCCTCACTTGGTTTGTCTGATTCCAGGTCTCTTGCTTCTCTTATTTTGTTGTTTCATTTATTCCTGAGCATGTTCACTGCATCTTTCCTCCCAACTCCCTATCCTGCTTTCTCTCTTTCTAATGATCTATTTCACTCCTCCCCCCTCCAGTTACATAACAGGCCTTAAGATGGCAGTGTTTAAATCCTTCCAGCACATTTTGCAGTCTAATCCTTATCACGTGTCTCCAGCTCTGGGAATCAGCCCTCTTGCTTTTACTACCTTATTTGATTTCTGACATCAAGCAAAGAGTTGCTCCTGCTAATCAATATGCCCAAGGCGTGGTACGTGGAGCAGTGAGTTTGAATGGAAGTAATAATCACCCAGCTAGTTGAAGTTTGAGAAACAGAATCTTCTGGGAGAGCAAAATATGCCCTGGATTATATTACATAGAGTGAAAAACTGCAGATTATGCTTGTAAGAGCATTAAGGCATTGTGAATGGATGGGATGGGCCAATAGAATCCCATGAGGACTGCAGGAAAACTCAGAATGTTATTATATAGCCCAGGTGGAATCTTAGTGAGGGGGTAGGATAATGTTAGAATGTTAGTAGAACCCAGATATAATCCTGATGAAATGTGCCAAAAGCAGAACACACTGGGTGGGATGTCCCAGGTCAGATTGGGCTAAATCAACCAAATAAAGCTCCTGATAAATTTTAAGACTTTGGGATAAAAAAGTCAGTTGATTAGAGAATGTTTATTCTCCCTTATTAAAGCTATTAACAGCTCTTAGTGCTAAAATCTGGATAATTTTAGGGTCTGATATTATGGAGGAAAAATCAAGAGCTTTAAATGATTGACGGAAAGTAAAAAATGAGAGTGGTGGAGTTGAAGAAAAGATGGTTGCAGCAGGTACCTAGGTGAAGGGGTATTTCTGCAATGTTAGTTTGCACAGAGATCATCAATCCAAAGGCAAATCTATAACCCACACCTATTGTCCCATGCAATATTTACCTTTCTCCAGGTCACTGATCCTTTGGTGGAGAGATGTTAGAGTGCTCTCTATCTTGACCCTTTCCTCAGTCTCATTCTTAGGGTTCAACTTCCCTTCCTCCAGACTATTCACCCGAGACAAAACTTGCTTCTCTAGGTCATCGATCTTGCTCTGCAACATGTCCTTAAGGCTGTTGGTCTGACTTGAAGAATTGAGTCTACTGTACTGCTGCAGAGACACAGAGGTAGAAGGGGATTAGGGCGGGGGGGCATAGAACGAATAACAACAACAACAAAAATGGTTAGCTGTACGGTGAAGAATGCTTTGGGAGAAAGCTGAGCTTTAGGGAAGAAATGGAGCTGTCCAGCCTCTAGGCTTCCCTGGCAAGACTCTTCCAGAGAATCAATCCGAGCCTCTGCACTTTGGAGCTCATAAAGAAACTTCATGCAAACCTTGTGGAATCATTCAGACAACGTGTGTGTGTGTGTGTGTGTGTGTGTGTGTGTGTGTGTGTGTGTGTGTGTGTGNNNNGTGTGTGTGTGTGTGTGTGTGTGTGTGTGTGTGTGTGTGTGTGTGTGTGTGTGTGTGTGTGTGAGACACAGTAAAAGGGTTCAGGGAGAGAGGAGAGACAGGGTCTTCTGCAAAGAGCATGGACAGCTCCACGTTAAGAGACGATGGAGCACCTACCTCAAGGTTCTCTAGTCTGGTTTTGAGAGACTGCAAAGTTTGCCCGAGTTGACTGAGAGTCTCTGCAGCAGGGGTTCTGGACAAATCCCCCATGGTATTTTTCCCAGAGCCTGACTGTTTTCTGCCTGCTCCAGGTTTGGCTTCATTGGGTCCGCTCTCCAGCAAACTCTGGCTTTCACACCTGCCCAGTTTGGTGGTCAGTTCCCGGATAGTCTCCTTCTGGTTCATAATGGTTTCCTTCTGTTGCAGCACGGTCTCACGGAGCTGCAACACATTGGTCTTGAGGTCCTCAGCGCTGCCGCTGCTTTGAACAGAGGTACACATGTCCATATCTACTGGCACCGAAGTACAAATGAAACGGGTCTGTCCGAAATTCTGGGCCAGGCATTCCAGGCACACAGCGAAGAGGACCACGAAGCACCACGGGATGTCTCCTGGCATGGTTGGAAGGGTCCCAGTGTTCCCGGAACCTGACAAGTCCTTCCTACTCCCGGACTCTCTCGCAGTAGTCTGCGCGCTGCGGTGCCTGGGAAGTACAGTGCCGTGGAGCAGTCCGTCCACCCCCTAACTGCCGAGCAGACTGCGGAACCTCACAGCCTTTTATGCTGCTGCGGGAGGGGCCTTCACGATGCGGACGTCATCAAGGCAGGAATCCCATTTTAATTGTCTAGTGACCCGTTCCATGCCAGAGGAAGGGGATCTGGCCGGAACGGGGTAATGAAAGGGGGTGTTACTACGTTTGCATTATCTCATCCCCAAGAGACGTTCTGGGTCTTTCCCCACTTTCCTAAACGTCCTTACAACCCCCTTCGCTTTCTTCTCCATCACCTCCTCCTAGTCTCTCCTAGCTCCTCCCTTCCGCCCCAGTTATTTCTCCATCTGTTGAACCTGGCCCTTCATTCTCTCCTCCCACCATGAAGAGCTTAGGACAGAAGAGCACAGCAAATGGACTTCTCGTCTACACGAAGCTTACAAAAGGTTTCATAGACAGTATCGCCTTTGATTTTTGCCACTAATCCTTAGAGGTCTGTGGTAGCGCAGACTCGACCGACACCTACTACATAGACGAAAAAAAACTGAGGTTCAATCAGGGTAAGAAGAGGTTGAGGATGGAACCATAAACCTCAAGCTAAATCCCTTTCCCCCACGATTTAAGCCACTAGGAATTAAAACTAGTGTGCCCTTCCAGAATTTCCCCGACGGGGCCTGGGAAGTGAAGAGGTACCAAGGAAATGCCTGATCTGGCCAAGCGAGACTTCAAATGAGGGCGGGAGTGGGAGAAGGGATTGCCTTTGCATTTGCTAGATGCTTAATTGTTAATTTAAAACAAAGACTAAACAAAAAGATCCCTATTCCCATTCCCTCTTTTCTGAGACTTTCTGAATTCCTTTATCCCCCAGCAAGCTTCTAGCTCGGGGAATGCAGAGAACACACACACACACACACACACACACACACACACACACACACCGCAAGTCATTCTATCATTTCAAGACAGTCGTGAGGGCTGACGAGGGCTCGGGGAGTAGGGTTGTTGAAAAATAAATCTTCCAAGATTCGAGAATTGCTTTACCCCTTCCTCCCTCACCTCGACCCCCCAACACTAAATTCTTCCTTAAAATGCAGACTCTGTTGCCAAGGGGAACCTGAACCCTGGGGAACGGCTGTCCTTGCCATCAGGATATTCTCTCTCTCTCTCTCTCTCTCTCTCTCTCTCTCTCTCTCTCTCTCTCTCTCTGTGTGTGTGTGTGTGTGTGAGTGATAGGGGTTGAGGAGAGTGGTGGAATGGGAAGGGTGGTCCGGAACGAGCTCCATGCAACTTATCGGAGCCGGAATTCAAACAGTTTGCCTTTCCAGAAACGGAGCAGATCTCTAGGGCTCCTGTTCCTGGTAGCTGGAATCAGCGCGGGTTTTCTGTAGCGTAGCGGAGGTCCCTGGGCGCCGGGGATGAACGTGGAGATTGGAAACGGCTCATTTCCTCTTCCTGGTTTAATAGTCTTGCGGTTTAATGAAGCCATTTCCAATTCACAAAGCTATTTCCTTCTAAGCTAGGAGAGAGAGAGAATAGGTTGGGGTTGCTGGAAGATGAATATGTATGGTGCGTGAGTGCTTGCGTGTGTGTGTGTGTGTGTGTGTGTGTGTGTGTGTGTTGTATATGGGTGTGGGTGGAGGGGAGGCGAGGGACGCGTGTCAGTGACTAAGAGCAATTCTCTTAGCCGGTGAGGACTGGACAAGCCGGGTGCGTAGCTGTATTGCCTATACCTGAATAAGCCATCAAGCGTCTAACCACATCACCAAGTCTAGGGTTGGGGCATATTAAAGGGAATTCATAGACGTAGTACTGGAAGAGGCCTGATAGGTGTTCCTTCATTTTATAGATGAGAAAACCGAGGTTAGCAGAGGTTAAGTGAGCTGCCCAAGATCGTACAGGTATTAAGGGACAGAGATAGGATTTGAAACTCCATTTCTCTAAGAATTTCTTATTCTTTCCACTTCAGCACATTGCTCTCTGGAGTTATTGGATTTAGAGGTGTATGTTTGGTTGGGGTTGGGGAAGGATAGATCAAAGAGGGTAAAAAGAAAGCTTTGTAAAGTACAACTCAAGCAATAAATTGGGTACCACACCACCATCATTCACATACCCCAGGCACACACAAGGACACTGACTAATGCCTCTCAGGACTAAGAGAAACAACCCAGGGCTCTGTTTCTTGGCCCACATCTTCACAAGGTGTTGTTGCTTATTACAACTGTCCCTCATTCCCCACCACAAGTCTGAGAGACTTTTAAGCTCTGCTATAGGCTAATTTGGAATCCAAGATCCTTGATGGGAGCTGCACCCGTTGCTCAGAGAATAGGATAGAATCACAGATTAAGTTCAGTTTTCTTTGTCTTTTCATATAACTTCTTGGAGTCTGGAGAAATCGGTAAATTATCCATCAAATCAGCATGTCAGAGTAAGATATAAAATTAGAACTTCACATGTGACCCACAAATGCTATCACAAAAAGCTACACAAATGATAACTTTCAGACTCATACATATTACTCCATCAGAAAATACTCCATCTCCATGAACACCTGCACACACAATGAAAGCATGCCAGATATGGAAAAGACCTTGGAGTATGCATTTTAGACTAACCTCCTCATTTTACTGATAACTGTAATAATAATACATTTCCATAGTCCTTTAAGGCTTACAGAGTGCTTTTATCATAACAATATGTGAAGTAAGTCAGTGTGATCTCAAGTGGACAGGACCAGATCAATATCTATATCTTAACAAAGCTAAAACTACAGACCTCCCAGTAGATGACTGAAATAAAAAAGGCTAATTCCTTATTTTGGGGGGAAATGGGTTAAAGCCAACTTAGTGGCATCAGGGGAAAGTCCCAAGCCATGAGTCCATAAGAAGATGACTGTGCAAGGAGACAAAAAGGTCAGTCTATGGAGGAGGGAGAAAACCATGACCCCATCCCAGACAGGAGCTTCAGAGGTAAGACTAGAAGGGTATCAGTACTCAGTCTTCCCATATAAAACTATGGCAGGACAGTAGTAAGTAAGAAAACCGAGCTTAGCCACTCCATTTAAGTCTGTAGGAAAGAGAGGGAACCTAGCAGAATCAAATATAAAATTTTATACTATAAACCAATAGTCATTAAAATGATTGGTACTGTTTAAAAATATATAAAAGTCGAGCATTGGAACTGATTAGGAACAAAAGACTCAGAAGAAATGCTGCACTGTAGCATAATATTTAATAAATTTAAGGACACCAATTTCTGTGTCAGGGATTCCTATTCATCAAAAACTACTGTGACTATTAGAAAGCAATTTGGCAGAAGTAGAGTTTAGATCAATAAGCACATCCTATATATACCAAATTCTAAAAGGATAGGATCCATGACTTACAATATGCAAATTAGAAGAGAAGGAACTATCGCTTACAATGATGGATAAGGGGAATTTCTTTTTTGTTTTTTAGAACAATTTTTTCTTCTTTATTATTTATTTATAAGAATTTTCCCATTGCTACATGATTCATGTTCTTTCCCTCCTTTCTTCCCTTCCCCCTCCCAGAGCTGACAAGTAATTCCACTGGGTTATACATGTATTATCACTCAAAACTTATTTCCATGTTATTCATTTTTGTAAAAGAGTAATCTTTTAAAACCAAACCCCCAAATCCTTCACCCATATAAACAAGTGATAAATCATAAGTTTTTCTTCCAAGTTTCTATTCCCACAGTTCTTTCTCTCCATTTGGATAGCATTCTTTCCCATAAGTAAGGGGAAGAGTTCTTGACCAAAGAACAGAAATGATCATGGGAGATAAAAAAGGATAATTCTATCTCCTATACAGAAGCTAGGTACAGAAGATCCAGAAGTAATCAAATGGTAAGGAAATACCTTTCACAGCTATGGTTAGGACAAGAATTCTTAATTAAATAAGAGATAGATATTTTAAGAAGGTAAACTTTTGATTACATAGCACTGAAAAATCTCATTTTAAAATTTAATTTTATTATATTTTCAACTTTAAAGTATTTATTTACTTTTTCCTTCCAGTTGAAGAAAAAAAAGGAAAGAAAAAAGAAGACCTTTATAACAAATATGCATAATCAGGCAAAGCAAATTCTCTCATTGGTCATTTCCAAAAATGTGTCTCATTATGCATTTTTAGTCCATCATCTCTCTGTTTGGGCGTGGGTAATATGCTTCATCCTTAGTTCAATGGAATTGTGGTTTGTCATTTCATTGATCAGTTCTAAAGTTTTTTGGAAAGCTTTTGCACAAATAAAATCAATGCATGAGATTAGATGCGAAACAACTGACTGAGAAAATATCTCTGTAACAAAGTTCTCTTATATCCAAGATATTTAAAGAATTGATAAAAATATACAAGACAATAGCCAAAATGTCAAGAAAATAATAGAAACAATGACTATAATATTGTAAATAAAAAGAACAACAATGAAAGAATCAAAACTGAATATTTCAAAATTACAAAGAACAAATATAGCTCCAAAGAAGAGATATGAGAAGACACTCACATCACACATTAGTGAAGGGAGGTTCACAGGTATAGAATTTTCAGATTTTTAAAATGTATTGATTAATTTTGCTGATATTTTGTTTCTTCTTTTTATTTTTTCTTTAAAAACATTATTTGTTATACCAGTTTGGTTTGTTAGTTGGAGGCATCAGGGAACAATGCTTTTGGTATAAAAAACAAACTATATCAATAAAATTTATTTTAAAAAAGAACAAGAGCTATTCCCCAATGAATAAGTGGTTGAAGGATACTAATAAGCAGTTCAATAGCCACATAAAAGTACTCAAAATCATTAATAATTAGAAAATTACTTCTTAGAACATTTTTTTAAAGAAGGGAAACTTTGTTACTTGAGTAAAAGTTAAAGATTGGCTGGTTGCAGGCAAAACAGAGTAGTAAAAAATAGAATAGTCTCACTTTTATGTAACCAGGTCCAGCATGGGGGTTTTGTTCATCCTAGAATTTCAGTTCCTCTAATAGAAGAGAGAGGGACCCCAGATTTTCCCAGGAAAAATAATAGGGAGGAGAGAAGCAAAGGTCTCCACATCACAATCATCAGATTAACAAAGATAACAAAAGAGATAAGTGACAATTGTTGGAAGGACTAATGGAGGACAGACACACTTAACACACTGTTGATGGAACTGGGAAGTTGTTGTGGAGAACAATTTGGAACTATTCCCCAAAGTCACTAAATGTGGAAATCCTTTGACCACCACTACTAGGTGTACAGTGCAAAGAGGTAAAATTGAGAAGTGAAGGACCAATATGTGCATAATTATTTATAGCTACACTGTTCATTGTAGCAAAAAAGTGTAAATAAAGTGAGTGCCCATCAATTGGGGAATATCTGGACAAATTGTAGTATATGAACATAAAACTACTATTTTGTCATAGGGATGGATTCAGAGAAACTTAGGATGTTATATGAACTGATGCAAAGTAAAGTAAGCAGAATGAGAACAATTTATACAAAAACCACAATAATGTAAAGGCCAATGTCAGAACTCTGATCAATGTAATGACCAAACATGACTTGAGAAAACTGATTATAAAACTTCAGAATGATACATAAAATTTCAGACATGGCCAAATGCGATTATTTGTTTTGTTTAGCTATACTTGTTTGGTATAAGGGAGAGCTTGTATTTGATAGGTGGTGATAGAGATGCAAAAAGAGAAACAAAGGAAAAGAGTATCAATAAAACATTTAAAATATATAATACATCACAAGGAAATCAGAAAGAGATATGGAGAAATAGGGTGATTTTGTTATTAGCATGTTAAATTTAATATACATTTAAAACAAACTATATATAATGCAAGTTCATAGCTTTTTTTGTGATCCTGAAATGTTTATTTCTGATGAGATTTGCTTAATTCATAATTCCTGAGGACTGAAGCTTTAAAAGTAACCTGTCTGATGCAGTGGAAAGATCTGACATCTGGAAACCTGACTTCTAGTATTGACTCTACCATTTATTAAATATATGTGGCCTTGGGTAAACTACTTCCCTTCCTTGGACCTCAGTTTCCTTATTATAAAATGAGGGGGTTTGACTATACAACCTTGAGAAATACTTTGAGTGCCAGTACTTAGGAAATAATGAAATTTGGCCTTTTCAAGGGCTCTAGTTCCCTTGAGTATTTTTTTTTTACTTCCAAGGCTTGATCTTCCATTATGTCTGTTGTTCCCTGCAAGGTCTTTAGTCCCTGAGTAAAACTTTAACTTCTTCCTCTCAAGACTTTCTCTGTTATGCCCCAGAAACCTCTTAATCTGGGAATTTGAACATTCTTTGTTAGGACCTCTCTATCAGATGGGATGGCTCTTCCTAGAACTTCTATTTAAGGAGGGCATCCAAGTCAACCATGTTTCTTATTCCTCTCCAACCTGTACCATTCCTCTCCCATTTATTTTTCTCCTTCCTCCCTTTTCAGTTTAACTTTATATGTTGTCTTCCCCAATTAGAATGTAAGCTTTTTGGGGATTAGGACTTTTTTTTAATAAGAAGAAAATTTTTAATAATAAGAAAAATTATTTATAAATATTTTTTGCTTATATTGGCATTCCAATATAAGTGCTTACAATACAGACACTTGATACAATTTTTTTTGAATTTAAACATTTATTAATAATCATTTTTAACATGGTTACATGATTCATGCTCCTACTTTCCCCTTCACCCCCCCGCACTCCGCCCACCCATTGCCGACCCACATTTCTACTGGTTTTGTCATGTGTCCTTGATCAAGACCTATTTCCAAATTGTTGGTGGTTGCATTGGTGTGGTAGTTTCGAGTCCACATCCCCAATCATGTCCACCCCAACCCATGCGTTTAAGCAGTTGCTTTTCTTATATGTTTCCTCTCCTGCAGTTCTTCCTCTGAATGTAGGTAGCATTCTTTACCATAAATCCCTCAGAGCTGACCTGGGTCATTGCATTGCTGCTGGTACAGAAGCACATTATATTCGATTTTACCACAGTATATCAGTCTCTGTGTACAATGTTCTTCTGGCTCTGCTCCTTTCACTCTGCATCAGTTCCTGGAGGTCTCTCAAGTTTGCCTGGAGCTTCTCCAGTTTATTATTCCTTTTAGCACAATAGTATTCCATCACCCACTTATACCACAGTTTGTTCAGCCATTCCCCAATTGAAGGACATACCCTCCTTTTCCAGTTTGTTGCCACCACAAAAAGTGCAGCTATAAATATGATCTCTTTGGGGTACAAACCCAGCAATGGTATGGCTGGATCAAAGGGCAGGCATTCTTTTATAGCCCTTTGAGCATGATTCCAAATTGCCAGCCAGAATGGCTGGATCAGTTCACAACTCCACCAGCAATGCATTAATGTCCCAATTTTGCCACATCCCCTCCAACATTCATTACTCTCCCCTTCTTTCATTTTAGCCAATCTGCTAGGTCTGAGGTGATACCTCAGAGTTGTTTTGATTTGCATTTCTCTAATTATTAGAGATTTGGAACACTTTCTCATGTACTTATTGATACTTTTGATTTCTTTACCTGAAAATTGCCTATTCATGTCTCTTGCCCATTTATCAATTGGGGAATGGCTTGATTTTTTATACAATTGCTTTAACTCCTTGTATATTTGAGTAATTAGACCTCTGTCAGAGTTTTTCGTTATAAAGATTTTTTCGCAATTTGTTGTTTCCCTTCTGATTTTGACTACATTGTTTTTGTTTGTACAAAAGCTTTTTAGTTTAATATAATCAAAACCATTTAATTTACATTTTGTAATTTTCTCTAACTCTTGCTTGGTTTTAAAGTCTTTCCTTTCCCAGAGATCTGAGAAGTATACTATTCT
>NC_058133.1:229979001-230053826 GCF_016433145.1 Gracilinanus agilis | reverse complement strand
TACATATTGAGCAGTGTTATTTCCTCATTGTTTATACTGCCTTTAATCAGGATGTAATGACCTTCCCTGTCTTTTTTAATCATATCTATTTTTAGTTTAGCTTTGTCAGAAATCACAATAGCCACTCCTGCCTTCTTTTTCTCATTTGACGCCCAAAAGATTTTGTTCAAGCCCTGAACCTTAAACTTGTGTATGTCCACCCGCCTCATATGTGTTTCTTGTAGACATGGTGGGATTTTGGTTTCTAATCCACTCTGCTATTTGCTTCCGTTTTATGTGAGAGTTCATCCCATTCACATTCAGAGTTATAATTATCAGCTGTGCATTTGCTGACATTTTTGTATTCTCCCCTATTCCTACCCCTTCTTCTTAAACTATTTCCTTTTAAACCAGTGGTTTGCTATTAAGCTGGTATCCCTTATCCCCTCCCTTGATTGACTTCCCTTTCTAACCCCTCCCTTGTTATTTCCCTCTTTTTGTTTTGAAGGCCTAATAAGTTCCCTCCCCCTTTTTCTCCCCTCCCTTTTTTTGACCTCCCCTCTCCCCTGCTCCCCTTGTTTTATCCCTTCTGACTTTCTCAGTAGGGTTAGATAGAGTTTTATATCCCAATGGATAGTATAGCTACTCTTCCCTCTCCAAGTTGATTACACTGAGAGTAAGCTTTAAAAATTACCTCTTGATGCTCTCTTCTTCTCCTTCTTATAATAGTATTTGTCCCCTCCCCATCCCATGCCCTCTTTTTGTGTCATAGATTATCCTATTTTTCTTATTCTCTCAAGTTTCTCCTGGTGTCTCCCTCCATTCACCCTCCTCTTTCCCACCCCCCATATTATCTTAGACCATTCAGCACTCCACCCTCTCCCCATAAATCATTCTTCCGACCACTATAATAGTGCATACTTAATAGTGAATGGAGTTCATTACAGAGAATTATACATAGCATTTCTCCACATAGGAGTACAGATAATTAGATCTTACTGAGGCCCTTAAAAAGGCAAATTTAAAAAATTATGTGTTTTAGAGGGGAACTCTGTTTCTTATTTACCTTTTCATGTTTCTCTGAATTTTTGTGGTTGGATATCAGACTTTCCATTTAGCCCTGGTCTTTTCTGTGCAAATACCAAAAATATTCAATTTTGTTGAATGCCCATACTTTTCCCTGGAAGTATATAGTCAATTTTGATGGGTAGTTGATCCGTGGTTGAAGGCCCAGCTCTCTTGCCTTTCTGAATATCATATTCCAAGCTTTGCAGTCTTTTAGCGTGGAGGCTGCCAGATCCTCTGTGATCCTGATTGGTGCTCCTTGATATTTGAATTGTCTCTTTCTGGCTTCTTGTAAGATTTTTTCTTTTACTTGGAAGCTCTTGAATTTGGCAATTATATTTCTGGGAGTTTTCTTATCTGTATCGAATGTCGCGGGTGATCTATGGATCCTTTCGATGTCTATATTGCCCTCTTGTTGTCGAACTTCAGGGCAATTTTGCTGAATAATTTCCTTTAGTATGGAGTCCAAATTTCTATTAATTTCTCCCTTTTCAGGGAGACCAATGATTCTCAAGTTGTCTCTTCTAGACCGGTTTTCTCATTGAGATACTTCATGTTTCCTTCTATTTTTTCAGTCTTTTGGCTTTGTTTTATTTGTTCTTGTTGTCTTGAGAGATCATTAGCTTCTAATTGTTCAATTCTAGCCTTTAAGGACTGGTTTTCCTTTTCAATCTGGTCATTTCTGGTCTTCAGTTGACTTGCCTCACTTTCCAATTGTGAAATTCTGCCTTTTAAACTTTTATTTTCTTGCCTGATTTCCTTTTGAGCTACTTTCCATTTCTCTGACCAAATCTTTTCCAACTTTCTCATCATCTCAGTTTTGAACATTTCAAGAGCTTGTGACCAGTTTTGATTATCTTAGGATGGTTCGGATGTGATTGCTTGTTTTTCTCCTCTTCTGATTGCTTGGTAGTCTGGATTTTCTCAGTGTAAAAGTCGTCGAGTGTTAAAGATTTCTTCTTCTTGTTGTTAATATTTCTTTCTTCTGGACTTCCTGGATCTGGGTAGCCATCGTTAGCCCAGCAGCTTCTCAGCTTTATCCTCGCGCTCAGGGTTTGTCTGCGGTCTTTTGGCTCCTGAGGTCTGAGGTCTGGTTTTTTCCAAGGTCAAGCCCCCTGGTGGACCCTCTTGCTTGATTCTCTACAGGAGGCTCCTTTACAAGTCTCAGGGAGCTGCTTCCACAGTCGTATACCCGTCTGCACTGGTTCCCCAGTCAGGGTTTCCAAGCCTTTGCTCCGGCCTGTGTCCGCTTCCGCCCACGTCTCCACCTGAGCCTGCGCTCTGCGTCCACGCTCAGAGTCCGTGTGCGTTCATCAGCTTTTTGGGGTTCTAAATCTTGCTGCTCTCAGGAACAGGCCCTTGAGCTGCCAGTGACTCGATGGGTGCCCCAAACTTGCTCTATTTCTTTTGACCTGACTTCAGCGCTGCAGGTGATGTGTGTGTGTGGGGGTGTGTGTGGGGTGGTGGTTGCTCAGCCCACGATTTAGTGAGAATTGTTTCACCCCTTTATAGCATGGAAATGCTCTGATTCCACATAACTTCCACGCTGCACCCTGTTGTGGGGTCCCTCCATTCGACTGGGTTTGTTTTTATGCCCCCTTGAGAAGTCCTTTATGTTTTGGTCAGGAGAGGTTAAGCGCTGCTTTTTACTCTGCCACCATCTTAACCCAGAACCCTCCTCAAATTCTTAATCATCTGGGATTTGTTGTTGCTCAGTCATGTCTGACTCTTTGAGACTCCATTTAGGATTTTCTGGGCAAATATACTGGAGTAGTGTGCCATTTCCTTCTTTACCTCATTTTATAGAGGAAGAAACTGAGGCAAACAAGGTTAAGGGACTTGCCCAGTGTCACACAGCTAGTAGGAACCTGAGGCTGTATTTGAACTCAGTCCTTCCGGACTCCAGAACTAGTTACTCTATCCCTGCACCACCTAGCTGCTCCTCTAAGATTGGAGTCTGAAAATCTATTCAGGTTATTTCTCTCATCTCCCATCACAGACAGTTTTCTCTTTGTCTCTCTCCCTCCCTCTTTCTTCTTTTTTTCTTTTTTCTCTTCTCTTTTGCTCCTTAATTTCTTATCTCTGGATGGAGAAAGCACATATCATTTTGAAAACATTTTGTGCTACTAAAATGGCAACTTTGTTCTTTCCTCTAGGAGGGGCTTTTCTGCCAACCATCTGTGAGAACCCCAAGCCAGGAACTGTGCACTGACTGCTTGGTTGAATAAGCAGGTGACCACAACAAACAGATGAACTTTTCATTACATGAGTCCAGTAATTAGCTTTTTTTATAGGGCAGAACAATACCCCATTGGTCTAGTAATTGCATCAGAATGCTGCTGATTGTGTGCTCTAAGGGGACCTGAGAAGTTATATAATCCAAGGCTGAAGTCTTAGATTCTGAAGCTACTATCTGCCAGTAATATTCTTTATCATGCTAATAAATTTCTTTTCATTTCATTTTGAGTATTTCATTTGACTTTGGACCCACTGATGGGCAATATTATCCTTGGGTTTTTCAAGAAGCTGGACTAAGAAATTCCCTAACACTAACCAGTACCCATCTCTGCCATTATTCCCTGTATCCTTTTCTTTGTTTCTATTTTCTACTTTTCTCTCTGCCTTCCAATTCATAGTCCCATTCCTACCTCTCACCCTACTAGGGGAACAAAAGAGCATTCAGGGTTATATTAACAGTGAATCAATCAACAAAAAATGCATTCAGCAATGGGCAGTGTCCTGGACACTGTGATAACTGCAGGGGACATAAATACAAAGTGTGTAATAATACATTCTTAAGATACCTACATTCCAATGGGGATGTCAACAAGTACATATATAAGCACTACATAGTGATGATTAGCATCTATATATGGTTTTAAAGTTTTCAGAATACTTTTCTCCCAGAAATCCTTTGAAGTAGATGTTATCATTATCTCAATTTTACAGATGAAGAAACTGAGTTTGAGAGAAGTTAACTGACTTGTACATAGTCATACAGTTAATTACCAAAGTATCTGAGACAGGATTTGGACACATATCCTCCTGAATCTAAGTGTTCTTTTTTTTTTTTCTTTTTTAAACCCTTAACTTCTGTATATTGGCTCATAGGTGGAAGAGTGGTAAGGGTGGGCAATGGGGGTCAAGTGACTTGCCCAGGGTCACACAGCTGGGAAGTGTCTGAGGCTGAATCCAAGTGTTCTATCTACTGCTCATAGTAAATACAAAGAAAATAAATGCAAATAAATACAAGGGAAAGATAGTACTGATGGCCTGAGGATTAAGGAAGGGCTTTATACTGAAGCTGGTGCTTTGAGTTTTATCCTGAAGGAAAGGATTTTAAGAAGGATGGGGTGAGGAAGAGTACATTCTAGGCTTGGGGGCTGGCCAATGCAGAGATATGGGGATAGGAGATGGAACAGAGAGAAGGTCAGTTTGATGGGATGGAAGTATATGGAGGGGAAATAATGTATGAAGCTGGAAAGATAGGAAAGGAAATTAAAGGGAAAGTAGAGGGCAACATTACAAAGGACTTTAAAATCCAAATTGATTAATTTCTATTTTGTCCTAAAGGCAATAGGCAACCAGTAGAGTTATTGAGTAGGGAAGTGGCATAGTCAGATATTTGCTTAAGGAAAATCATTTTGGCAACAGTGTGGAAGACGGCTAGGAGACACCAAACAAGAAGCTGTGACAATAATCTGTGTGAGTGAAGAGAAGGGGTTGGATAGGATAAATGTTTTGGAGATAGAGATGGCAATATTGGCTACTAATTTGATGTGTGAGGTGAGAGGGATTAAGAAGTTGGAGATAATGCTGAAGTTGCCAACCTGAGAATCTGGCAGGATGATAGCACCTTTTATGGAAAGAGGGAAGTTTGAAAGAGCATAATATTTAGAAGTAAAGTTATAAGTTAGACTTTTCACATATTTGTGCAAATATACATTTGAGATATTGCTGAGACATCGAGTTTGAAATGTTCAGTAGGCAACTAATGATGTGGGACTGAAGCTTAGGCAAGAGGATGGGTCTCTCTCTCTCTCTCTCTATATATATATATCTATATCTATATATCTATATATCTATCTATATATACATATATATTTGTGAGTTATGTTCACAAAGATGATAATGAAATCCATGGGAATTGATGACAATCACCAAGAGAATATAGAGGGAGAAGAGAAGACCTAGAACAGAAACTTGTTAGAGAGCATATGGATGATGAGCCAGCAAAGGAGACTGAGAAAGAATGATCACAGGTAAGTCATAATCCAGAGAAAAAAAGAGTATCCAGGAGGAGATGATGGTCAACAGTTTCAAACATCAACAGAGTGAGAAGGATGAGGACTGAGAAAAGATCCTGAATCTGTTAATTAAGAGATGAAAGATAACTTTAGAAAGGGAAGCTTCGGTTGCATGATGAGTTTGGAAGCCATATTAAACAAAGGCTTTAAGAACGAATAAAAGAAGAGAATATAGAGGAAGTGAATGTAGGTAGCTTTTTCTAGGAGTCTGGTTGAGAGAGGGAGAGAATGATAATATCTAGTGAAGGCTTCCCCCCCCCCCAACACCCTTTAAGTACACTTGGTCATATTTGAAGGCAGTGGGGAAAAGATTTCAAGCTTCCAGAGAAGAGAAGGGATAATATCAAGGATACCAGAAGAGGGATTAACTTTGGCAACAAAAAGGGCTACCTCTTTCTTAAGGGGAAAAGAGATGAAAATTTGGGGTCAAGTCAAGGGGTTTTGAGATGTAGAGAAGGGGAGAAGGAACTCATTTGATGAGGCCATTAAATGGCTTCAAGAAGCAAAGTTCTCAACTGAGGGGTGTTGTGTGAAGCAAATTATGGGAGGCATGAAGAAGTAAGAGAAAGTCTGATATTGCTACTTGAGGAAGTGAAATAGGGAATACATTTGTGGGGAATAAAAGGATTGCTTTGTTGCAGTGAGAGCCCAATGTACATAGTCAGCATGGTTGCATGATTAAAAAAATTTTTTTTAATTGATTAAGAAAAAATTTCCATGGTTACATGATTTATGTTCTTTCCCTCCCCTCTTCATACTCCCTCCCATAGCCAATGAGCAATTCCACTGGGTTTTACATGTGTCATTGATCAAGACCCATTTCCATATTATTGAAAGTTGCTATAGGTTGATTGCTTAGAGTCTACATCCCTAATCATATTCCCATTGACCCATGTGATCAAGCAGTTGTTTTTCTTCTGTGTTTCTGCTCCCACAGTTCTTTCTTTGGATGTGGCTAGCGTTCTTTCTCATAGGTTCCTCAGAAATGTCTTGAATCATTGCATTGCTGCTAGTAGAGAAGTAGTAGTCCATTACATTCAACTGTGCCACAGTGTATCATTCTCTGTGTATATGTTGATTTTCTGATCTAACTTCATTTGGTGGCCTGTGAATAGAGGACAGAAGGCATTTTGTGAGAGTAACTTAAAACTTAGGATTGGCAAAAGAGGAGTAGTGGAGAGGACAGAGCAGAGGACAGTATAGAATTGAACTGATTAGCTACAGGGTCAGATATCTAGGTGACCCAGTGGATAGAGTGCCAGGCCTGTAGTCAGGAAGACTCATCTTCCTGAGTTCAAATCTGGCCTCTGATACTCATTAGCTGTGTAACCCTGGGCAAGTTACTTAATCCTGTTTGACTCAGTTTTCTCATCTATAAAATGAGCTGGAGAAACAAATGGCAAATTGCTCTAGCTTCTTTGTCAAGAAGACATCAAGTGGAATCACAAAGACTCAGACAAGAATGAAATGCCTGAACAAAAACCACAGGCTAGAGATAAAAAAAAATAGTCAGCAGAGTAACTAATGTGCTGGTGGAGCAACTAATGGTAGAGAGATTGGAGGTCTCAAAGAGGGTGAATAAGCTGAGGAAAACTGAAGCGTAGGCAGAGTTGATAAAGCATTATGGTTAGACAGAGGAATATTGAACATCAGAATTTCAAATAAAGAAATTATCCCCATTTGTGAGTAATGGTGAGATGTGGTGTTTGACCTTCTATATGTGTTTGCAAGGTGGAGTTAAAGATCAAGTCATGGGACTTAAAGAGACTGGGAAATCATAAGGTTAGGTGTTTGGGAACATCAAGGTGATTACTGAAATCCACTAGTATTAGGGGAAGCCAATGAGTAGAAGCCTAAAGCGAGTTTTACACCTTCTCTAGCTTTACTCTTCTTAGATCTACTGTCAAAAGGGATGGATGCTGGCTCCTTCTCAAGGAGGAAAGGAGGAATAAGGCAAATGCTGCAGGAGAGGAGATAATGAACTTACATTCATAAAAATTGAGATTGTTCTTTTACCAGGGGATGTGTAATTGGGCCTGCAAACTAGAATTAAAGATGAAAATGGCCAATATTATTAAAACATCTCTACAACTGGACTCTGAAGGTCAATGCCAGAACCATATATGCCAACATGCATGCTTCTACCTGGAAAGGTCTAATGTGACTCGCCTTGATATGTTTTAACTGGCATAAATGGAGTCTAGTGTTGTCTTTGTTTTCTTTTTTTTTAACCCTTACCTTCTGTTTTAAAATCAATATCATGTATTGATTCTAAGGCAGAAGAACAGTAAGGACTAGGCAATGGGGGTTAAGTGACTTGTCCAGGTTCACACAGCTAGGAAGTATGTAAGGCTAGATGTAAACCCAGGACCTCCCATCTCTAGGCCTGGCTCTCAATCCACTCCTAGCTTCCCTCTCATCTTTTGTTTTCAAAGAGGACCAATGACCTCAAGGGGTCTTGACTTGTTCATAAATTGGATTTAAATGAGGCAGAATTGCACAAAGTCATCGGCTTCATTTTCTCTTCCACAGTCTTTGTGGCAAACAAAAGTCAGGATACTGGTGATGGCCTGGGGTGCAATGGATGACCTTGGCATCTTCAATGTCTGACCAAGTTCTAAGGACTTCACAAGGCTTCCTTCAGCCTCCTTTAATGGTTGTTGGACCTAATATCTAGGCTGCACTTGATCTGATAACCCAAAGTTTACAGTAAGGGGCATCTCCTGCCTCATCCTGGCAGCTTGAGAACCAGAGAAGTTTAGGACTCCCCTGATCAAGGAAAAGAGAAAGACATATGCCATAGTTTGGCTGGCTAAGTTACACTCATGAAATATCTAATCCACACCTTTATTCCATTCCCACTTCTATTTTTAGGTTAGAAAACTGAAGTCCAGAGAAGTGATTTGCTCACAAGTGAGTTCATGGCAAAGCTGGGATTAGAAGCTGGGACTCCTGATTTAGACTAGTCCAGCACGCTGGTTCAAATCTTCATGCATAAGTGGGTGGCAAAGAGAGAGAACAGAAGAAAAGAGAAATCTAGGAAAGGGGGTTTCTCTCTATATATTGCCCCTTCCTCTTGCTGCTCAAGGTCTAGGGTCTCCTCTCTGTTTTTCTTACCCAGATGCACTATTAAATGTAAACATTTCCTTAACTTGTTTTTAGCTGCTTTATTTAGTTACAGGTTTTTTGTTTGTTTTTTTTTTACAAATTAGTGTCCATTGTGTGAATGGAACTGAACCCACAGATTGAGTGATTCTAACAAGTTTGCAGCAGATAATTAGCAACTGACAGCTGGGCTTCACTCTGAGCCTCCAGATTTCCTGGCTTACCAGAAGGAAAACACAGCCAGTAGCTTCGAAACCAATAACACATTTTCTTTTCTCCCTGAAAACCTCTTTTTCTACAGGAATAGCCAGGTCAGTGGTTGGGCTTCTTTCCAGCGAGTGAGGGGGAAAAGAATAGTTGGCATTCAAAGCCTTTCCCAACCTGGCCCCAAACTCCCTTTTCAAGTTTTTTACACATTACTCATCTTCATGTATTCATGAAGTCAGACCCAATTAGCCTTGCTATTCCTTTCTCACACACTGACATTCCATCCCCTATTCCTATACTCTTATATTACACTGACTGTTCCCAATGCTCAACCTCCTCACTACCCTCCTTAAAATCCTCAGTTTCTTTTAAAGTTTCTTCCAAAGTTTAGCATGTGCTGCATTATATTATTATGTTCCATCATTTTTTAGTCATGTCCAACTCTTAAATGACCCCATCTGGAGTTTTCTTGACAGAGATCCTGAAATGGTTTGCCATTTTCTTCTCCATCTCAATTTACAAATGAGGAAACTGAGACAAACAGGGGTAAGAGACTTGCCCAGGGACAAACATCTAGCAAGAATATGAGGTCAGATTGGATTTAGAAGACATCTTCCTTACCAGCACTCTATCCCTGTGCCACCTAGTTACCACCTTAAACATCTTATTTCTTATTTCTAACACTTTTCCAGCTTTTAACATTCCTCACTCCTATCCCAAATTATCTTGCATTTTTTGGGGGTAAGGGAAAGGGAAAAATGCTTTTATTAAGCACCTACTGTATGCCAGGTACTGTGCTAAATGTTTTTCAAATGTCTCATTTGATCCTCATAACAACCTGGGAGGTAAGGGGCTATTATTATTCCCATTTTATAGTTAAGGAAATCAAAGAAGACAGAGGTTAAATGGCTTGCCCAGAGTCACATACCTAGTAAATGTCTGAGGATGGACACAAGTCTTCCTGATTCCAGGTCCTGTACTATATCTACTGCACCACCTAGTTGCCCCTATGCTGTCTTCCACTAATGGAATGGAAGCTCTCTTTGGGCAAGAACTTTCATTTTTGTCTGTGTATACATGGTACTGAGCACTTAATAGGCACTTAAGAGATGCCGGTCAATTGATTGGTTGATTGATTTTCATCCTTACCATCCAACTCATCGAGAAACCTCAGGGCTGCAGCATTAAGCTAGGCCCAGCAAGCAATTGAAGTTGGCTGCCTGTGGAATTCCATTTCAGAAGGTCACTGATCAATATAGCTTTTGCAATGTCAGAATTTCCAGGCAAAGATTGGAATCCATGCTGGTCTCTGGCTGGGTACACTTATGTCTCTCCAAGCAGGGATTTCATTGCAAGTCATAGATTCTTGTGCATTTAATACCCTGGAAATGTCAGACAGAGCACAAGCTTAGTACATCCACCCACTATGGATTTATCATAGAAGTAAAGGCAATGCAAGACATTTATCCTTCCTGGATAAGTTTGAAAATTATACCCACTGTGTGTTATTATCCAGCTGAGGCTTTGAGATTTTACTTTAACATATAAAATTTGGATGATTGCAAGGTAAAAAATGTAGTGGAAAGCAGAAATTTTTTTTGGCATTTAAAACATTTGCATTTACAGAAAGAAAATTAATTTATTGTATTTCCCTTCCCCCACCCAGATATCATATCTCAGGAGACTACCCACATTATCTACTCCCATTTTAACTCTATGATGAAAATTGGAATTTTAGGAAGTTTCATTCCAAATTAATTTGATTCACTGTTAACACTTGCCTAAAGCAGCTAGAAAGAGACTGGAAAAAGAGAGTCCCATTGCCAATTTTTGTAGAAATAATACTAATTTGTTATATGACCTTAGAAATGTTTTTGTTCCTTTTATGTTTCCTCAGTTTCCTTAGTTGTCAAATGGTGATAAGAACTTTCCCTTCTTAGTATCTTAGTATGTAAAACTGGCAAAGACATAAGAGATCATTTTCAACTCATTCCACCTCCCCAACCACTTTGCATTTGTATTTATTTATCTGAGTATGTGATATCCCCTACAGTAGAATATATTTCTGTTGAGCCTAATCATTATTTTCTTTTTTTAATTAATTTTTTGATGAACAAAAATCTATTTTCTCTTTTTCTTACCATCTCTATCTTCCTCCCTGTACCGCTGAAGCAGAAAGAAAAACAGAACCCTTGTAAGAAATATGCTAGCAAAGCAAACGCCTACATTGATATGTCCAAAAATATGTCTCATTCTACACCTGGAATTTATTACCTCTTGTCAGGTGGTAGATAGCATGCTTCATTATTAGTTCTCTGGAATCATGGCTGATCATTGTGTTGAATGGAGTTGTTAAGGCTTTCCAGCTGTTTGCCTTTACTCCGTTGTAATGGTAGTAGGTAATGCAGTAGATAAAGTGCCAGGTCTGAAATCAGGAAGATCTGATTTCAAATCCAGTCTCAGACACCAGTTGTGTGTCCCTGGGCAAGCTACTTAACATTGTTTACCTAGGTTACCTCATCTGTAAATTGAGCTGGAGAAAGAAATAGCAACCCACTCTAGAATTTTTGCTAAAAAAACTCCAAATGGGGTCACAAAGAATCAGCTATGACTGGAAACAACTGAACAACAACTATGTTATTGAATATTTTGTCTCCTGGTTCTACTCACTTCATTCTATATCAACCCATACAAGTCTTTCCAGGTTTTCTAGTATAATAGTATTATATTACTTACATATACAAATAATTCGTTCAACCATTCCTCAATTGATGGACATAAATTTTCAGTTCTTTGCTGCTACAGAAAATAAAAAAACCTATGAATATATTTGTGTTTATGAGTGCTTTCCCTATTAAGAAAAAACCTCTTTGGGCTATAGGCCTAGTAATATTACTGCTAGATCAAAGGCTATGCACAAATTAGTAATGGATTATGATTCTAAATTATTTTACAAAAAGACTGGACTAATTTACAGATTGGCCAAAAGTATATGAATTAATTAATTGGGGTTTTTTTGGTTGTTATTTTTGGCTTATACTATGATCTTTATACATGCTTCCTGGTGTGGAAACACCCTCTGCTGATGCAGACCAGCAACTGCCTGTAACGTCTAAGTCTTAAGAAAGTTGCATGGGAGTTGCCTATATACACACAGTTAACATGTATTGTTATGTGGAGATGCAACGCATGGAATCCCTGCAAAGATACAGGGATAGCCTCACCCAGAATTCCAGGGAACCCCCCTGGAGAACTTTGGGTGAGGGGGCAGTGGAGAAGGGTTTGAGACAGTTACTTTGTGGAGGTTGAAGTGAGCAGACACCCTGCTTACTACTCCAGACTTGGGGGGTTCACCTAAGGTGGCCATTGTAGCATAAGCCAGTGGTTTCTACTCATAGGGTTAGCCTGCTTGTTAATATTATTCTTCATTAATATCAATATATAATTACCTAGTGATTTAGTGATTAGATATATAAATTATCTAACAAGTTCAGTTAGGTGCCTTCACCCCTCCGGTGAGGGGGGAAGGGCAGCTTCAATCTTAATAGTTCAGGATCACCTTTCCTTATTTAAATACCTTCATTAACCTCTCTAGTTTTCCTTGTTATTTCCTAATATATCCTTTACCTTCAAATCTGTGCCTGGGAAATTATTTGGGGGAATACTCACAACTCAGTCTGGACATCTAATTTGAATCCTGTCTGCTGCCAGTTTAAGAAGATCATCTCAGTCCACAACAGTTATAGCTAGCTTCTACTTACTCATCTAACTGACCTGTGAGGAATATAAATTAAAGAAAAGGAACATTATTGGGATTTCAGCCATAACAGAAACTTACCAGGATCTGATCCTGTCTTCATTACCAACTGAAACCAGCAACTGTTTAGGGGGGAGGGGTTTGAGAACCAGGAGTGTTTAGCCCCCTCCTTTCCTCACTGAAGCCTGTCAATCTCTGGCTCTTGACTTGAAGCTCTATTTGGTCCTGACACATTTATCTGCTTCTCCAAATTATCTGTTATTATCATCATAACAGTATCCAGAAGCCATTCTTGAACATCCATCTTCTTGATGTTAGGATTTGACTCTTGCTTTCCTCTACCATGCATAGAATGTTTTTCCTCACCTAGTACATGCAACAATTCTTTTCAAATTTAATTTATTCCTGCTCTCTCTTTTTACAGATGGGAAAACTGAGGCCATCAAAATGAAATAATTTGATCAAGGTCACATAGGTGATAACCTACTTAAAACCTGATTCTTTTCCATCAAATAACAAGTATTTATTAAGTATCCACTATGTGGTAGGCACTGTGCTAGGCATTGTGGTTATAAATATAATGAATGAAACAATCTCTACTTCTATGATGCTTACATTCCAATGGGGAATTTTTATAGGTACTTAAAAGAGTATAAATATAAATAAAAACAAAACTGACTACAAGTTAATTTAGGAAGGAGGGTATTAACAAACTCAGAGGAACCAGGAAAGGTTTTATGTAATGTTTGAGCTTTATTTTAAAGGAAGAAGGGGATTCTATGAATGTCCAAATCCAATGTCTTTTAACCATACTGCTTTCTCCTTATCTCAAAGGATAAAATGAAATGAGGCTGGAAATGTTTTGGAATGAAAATGGAATTTACAAATAGCTCCTGAAGACTTCAAGACCATTATGATTTCTTCTCAGTGAATAATTCTCCCACCAATCAATCAACAAGAATTTATTAAGCTCTTTTTTTTTCTTCATAAAAACCCTTAAGTTCTGTCTTAGAATTGACACTATATATCAATTACAAGGCAGAAAAGCAGTAAGGGCTAGGCAACTAGGGTTAAGTAACTTACCTAGGGTTGCATAGTTAATATACATTGGAGACTAGATTTGAAGATCTTTCTAACTTCAGGTCCAGCATTCTATCCATTATACAGTCTAGTTGCCTAAGCAGCATTAGAATATGTATATGATACACTTGATATTTCAGTGGATTCATGACCTCATCATTATACACTCTTTCCACAAAGGCAAATTACCACTCATCCAAGTCTTTTCAACTACATAATTTTTGTATGTGTCTTTCTGTAGCCCTTCTCTCAGTGCAGACCACTTCTAGAATTGTAACGATAGAGATGATGGGCTGGAAGAGCCAGCCTGGAAATAGACATTATCTTGGATTTCTTAGGTTCCCATGATTTTTGGAGGACATTTCACAGAAAATGCCAGTATGGGTAGACAGACTGAAAAAGGAAGAACTCTGTCCTTGTAGAGTCTGTTTTGCCAGGGTGTGTCACAGGGAAAAGCAAAAGACAGAAAAGATAGAGAGTTTTGGATATGATATTAAGTGTTGACAAGGCACAAGGTGAGAAGACGGCAGATATGAGAAAATGACTAGAGGTTGGTAGAAGTGGAGCAAGCAGACTTTCGGATGCCTCCCCAATGTAGTTAACAGAACTTGATTTCTCTTCTCCGTCTCTAGAATGGGAAAATTACTCCCTTCCTCTTTGTATGACTTTCCTCCTATTTATTACTTCTCTTCCAACAGGATAAGGTAGGTAGAGACGGGAGAAAGCAATTTGTTTCCTAAGGGAACAGATGGAATAGGAATTTGGAAGCTTTATTCCTTTAATTATTCGTTCTAACTTCTATGTGATTTGAAGTTATCTTTAAAACATTAGATGGTCAACGAACTCAAGTTTCTCTGACTATGAATATACAGAGTGAGATTAAGAACTTTTTTTCTTCTCCAAAGAAGACTAAATATATGTGGAGCCGATAAGTGAGTCTCTTTATTATTTTGCAATAATTTCCCAAAGTTCTCACATGTTTAGATAACATTCTAGACTTTTTTTTGGATTGGGGAGATTCATAAGGAAATGAGCCATAAATCCATGTAGTTTCAGGGGTCAGTATAATTTTTGTTTGAGGGTACCTTGGTGCTAAAGCAGCTATGGCTACTGTTAGCCTAGTCAACGGTTAAGGTCTCTTGTACTCCTGTCCCCCTGGAGCCCCTGTTTCTTGAAAGCTCCATTCCATCCAAGACACCCCCTCCCCACCTTAGATATAAATACTCCATAGATCTTCCAAAAATACCACAAACATTTCTCTGGTAATACTTCCAGAATACCAGTGAAAACACTGGACTATCCATTTTTTTTTTAAACCCTTGCACTTCGGTGTATTGTCTCATTGGATGGAAGATTGGTAAGGGTGGGCAATGGGGGTCAAGTGACTTGCCCAGGGTCACACAGCTGGGAAGTGGCTGAGGCCAGGTTTGAACCTAGGACCTCTTGTCTCTAGGCCTGACTCTCACTCCACTGAGCTACCCAGCTGCCCCCCTATCCATTTTTAATTTCCCATTTTTGTTACATAAGCCCCTTTTTATTTCCTGGTTTTCTTGGCAATGTATTTTGTGCCATTTTCCATGGAGTTGTCATTGTTGGTAACAGCCTGCATCCTACTTGTACCTCCCGTGTTCCTTTCCATTGCTTTTTGAGTTACCTGCAATTTGGAGTCCTCTGAGATGGTGGTGCATTGTGATTTGTAGCCATAGAACATCATAGGGAGGATATTGATGTTAAAAAGATGGCATTTGTGACAGGGAACAGCTTGGAATCACTGAAAATTTTGAACAGTTTCTCAAATGCAAGCCAGCTCTTTCTCCTCCTTTTTAAATTCTGAGACCAGCTCTCTCTCTCTAACATATAAAAATATTAGAATATATATGTACATATATACATATATAACAGGAGAAACATGCACAGATATTAGAATGTATACGTATGTATATATTCATTTGTATGTATATATACACAGATTTTTTAAGTATATGTAAATACACACATACATGTATATACACAGATGGACTTTCCCATTTCCTAATTCAGTGGGCTTTCCATTCAACTGAATATTGAGAAACTGATAAATATACATTCTGTTATTTTTATTGTTTACATGTTTTTTATAAAATATTTTCTTGGTCCTTTTTTTTGTCACCATTGCTTCTCAAAGTCCTACTCCATACTCAACCAAAAAAACCTTTCCTTGCAATGAAAGACATATCACTAGGCAAAACAAATTAACAATGTGACAATGTTGAAAAACAAAACTTTCATTTGGTCCTTCTAGTACATTATCTCTGCTTCATCAAGAGTAAATTGAAGGGACAGCTAGGTAGCTCAGTGGATTGAGAGCCAGGCTCAGAGACAGGAGTTCCTGGGTTCAAATCTGGCCTCAGACACTTCCCAGCTGTGTGACCCAGGGCAAGTTACTTAACCCCATTGCCTAGCCCTTACCTCTCTTCTGCCTTGGAACTAATATACAGTATTGATTCTAAGATGGAAAGTAAAGGTTTAAAAAAAAGGAGTACATTGAAGGCATAAAATAGAATACCTGTCAGATCGATGGGAAAGGAAGGAATTTAAGACCAAGCAAGAGATAGAGAATATTACAAAATGTAAAATGAATGATTTTGATTATATTAAATTAAAAAGGTTTTTATACAAACAAAACCAATGCAACCAAAATTAGAGGGAAATCAACAAACTGGGAAATTTTTTTATAACAACACTCTCTGACAAAGGTTTTAATTTTCCAAATATATAAGGAACTAAGTCAAATTTACAAAAAATCAAGCCATTCCCCAATTGACAAAGGGTCAAGGGGTATGAATAGGCAGTTTTCAGATGAAGAAATCAAAACTATCAATAATCACATGAAAAAGTGTTCTAAATTCTTCCTGATCAGAGAAATGGAAATCAAAACAACTCTGAGGTGCCATCGCATACCTAGCAGATTGACCGATATGGAGGCAAAGGAAAATAATATATGTTGGAGGGAATGTGGCAAAATTGGGATGCTAATGCATTGCTGGTGGAGTTGTGAATTGATCCAACCATTTGGATCCAATCATTTGGAAAGGAAATTTGAAATTATGCCCAAAGGGCCTTAAAAGAGTACATGTCCTTTGATCCAGCCATACCACTTCTGGGTTTGTACCTCAAAGAGATAATAAGGAAAAACAGTTGTACAAAAATATTTGTAACCATGCTCTTTGTGGTGGCAAAAAATTGGAACATGAAGGGGTGTTTCTCAATTGGAGAATGGCTGAACAAATTGTGGTATCTGTTAGTGATGGAATACTATTGTGCTGAAAGGAATGATGAATTGGAGGATTTCTGTGTGAACTGGAAATAACTCTAGGAATTGATGCAGAGTGAAAGGAGCAGAACCAGGAAAAGGTTGTACAAAGAAATTGTAATAAATTTTGTTTCTAAAAGCAATGCAATGATCCATGATAATCCTGAGAGTCTTGTGAGAAAGAACACTATCTACCTCAAGAGAAAGAACAGTGGGAGCAGAAACACAGAAGAAAAACATATGATTGATCACATGGTCCAATGGGGATGTGATTGAGATTTTGGCTTTAAGAGATCATTCTACTGCAAATATTAGTAATATGGAAATAGGTTTTGAACAATGATATATGTATTATTATTATTATTCCTGTTGACTCCTTAGGAGCATAGGGCTGCAACCATCTTACGCCAGCGGACTCTGTTCTGGGCAACTTCCCCCAGCTGGGCCCATGTCATTCCGACTGTTTTTGTTTCATTTTCGGCAGATCTTCGCCAGGTCTGTTTTGGTCTTCCGACTTTCCTCCTCCCTGTAGGGTTCCAGCTCAATGCTTGTCTGGCTACATTGTCTTCCGGTTTTCGTAGCGTATGTCCTATCCATCTCCATTTACGTTTCTTTATGTCCTGACTAATGGGATACTGGATTGTTCTTTCCCAGAGACTAGCATTGGAGATCTTTTCAGGCCATCTGATGTTCAAGATGTAGTGTAGACATTTGTTAACAAAGACTTGGAGTTTGTTGGTGTTGACTTTCGTCACTCTCCAGCTTTCTGATCCATATAGGAGGACGACCTTTACATTGGTGTTGAAGATTTGGAGCTTAGTGACAAAGGGACAGTGCTTTGGAGATCCAGACAGACCGTAAGGTGTTAAATGCCTGTCTGGCTTTGTTGATTCGGCTTCTGATGTCCTCATCTGCCCGGCTGTCCTTACTGACTATGCTACCCAAATAAGTGAAGTGGTCCGACTCCTTGATGTTTTCTCCCTGTAGTTGGATTGGCAGGTCCTGTCTGCTGTTGACTATGATCACCTCGGTCTTCTTCTTGTTGATATATGTATAACCCAGTGGAATTGCTTGTCAACTCTGGGAGGGAGGAGAGAAGAGAGGTGGGAAAGATCATGAATCATGTAACCATGGAAAAATATTCTAAATAAATAAATTAATAATAATTTAAAAAAGAGAATACATTAAGGGGGCATCTAGTGGCTTAGTGGATTGAAAACCAGGTCTAGTGATGGGAGGTCTGGGTTCAAATCTGGTCTCAGACACTTCCTAGTTATGTGACCCTGAACAAGTCGCTTAACCTCACTTGCTTAGCCCTTACATATCTTCTTCCTTGGAATGAATACACAATATTAATTCTAAGATGGAAAGTAAGAGTTAAAAATAAAAGGAATTCATTGAAATTGCAATTAGTTTCTGTACTGTCGAGAGTCCTAATATCTCTTAAGATTGTTTTTCTTTTATAATAAAATGACAATTTAACCTAAATTAATTTACTTATTCAGTGCTATACCAACCAATCAAATAATTGTTTTATTGAGCTAGGAAAAATTATAATAAAATCCACCCGGAAAACAAAGAGTAAAAAATATCAAGGGAATTAATGAAAAAATTTTGAAGGAAGACATTACCATTAGTATTAGATTTCAAATTATATTATGAAGCAGTAATCATGAAAGCAATCTAGTATTGGCTAAGATATGGAGTGTTGGATCAGTAGCATGGATTAGGTAAAATGGTCATAGTAATCTAATGTTTGAGAAACCCAGACATCCAAGCATTTGGGGGAAAGAACTCACTACTTGACAAAAGTTGTTAGGAAAACTGGAAGGCAATCTGGAAAAAACTAGGCATTGACCGACATTTACACCATATAACACAATAAGGTCAAAATAGGTTCATGATTTTGATATAAAGAATGATATCATAAGCAAATTGGAAAACAGGAAAAAATTTATCTGTTAGACTTATGAATAAAAGAAAAATTTACAACCAAACAAAAGAGAGACTGAGTGAGACTGAGAAAGAGGTTCTTATCTGAAGCAAAATGGATTATTTGATTATATGAAATTAAGGGATATTTGTACAAACAAAACCAGTGCAGTCAAAATTTGAGGGAAAGCAGGAAACTGGGGAGAAATTTTTTTACAGCAAGTTTCTCTGATAAAAACTTTATTTCTCAAATATAGAAGGAATTGAGCCAAGTTTATAAAAATAAGAACTATTCTCCAACTGATGAACAGTTTTCAGAAGAACTCAAAGCTATCAATAGTAATATGAAAAAAATCCTCTAAATCAGGAATGCTTAGAAATATGCAAAATGAAACAACCCTGATGTACCATCTCATACCTATCAGATTGACTAACATGACAGAAAAGAAAAATGATAAAAGCTGGAGGGGATGTGGAAAAATAGGTGCACCGATTTTCTGTTGGTGGACTTGTGAACTGGTCCAACCATTTTGGAAAATAATTTAGAACCCAAAGGGCTAAAAATGTGTGAATACAGTTTTGATTCAACAATACCACTACTAGATCTGTATTCCAAAGAGATATAAAAAGGGGAAAGAACCTATTTGTACAAAGATATTTGTAGCAGTTCTTTTGTGTGGTAAAGAATTAGCAATGGAAGGGATGCCTATCTACTGGGGAAATAGCTGAATGAGTAGTGGTATATGATTGTGATGGAATGCTATTATGGTTTAAGAAATGACCAAGGGGTTGCAGCTAGGTGACTCAGTGGATTGAAAGCCAGGCCTGCAGACCAGAGGTTCTAGGTTTAAATCTGACCTCAGACTCTTCCTAGCTGTGTGATGCTGGGCAAGTCACTTACTCCCCATTTCCTAGCCTTTATCACTCTTCTGCCTTGGAACCAATACAGAGTATTGATTCTAAGACAGAAGGTAAGGGTTTAAATTAAAAAAAATTAAAAAAAAGAAATGACCAATGGATTGGTTTCAGAAAAATCTGGAAAAATTTATACAAACTGATGCAAAGTGGAGTGAGTAGAACTAGAAGAACATTGTATACAGTAACAGTAACAGCAAATACTGTAAAGATGATCAATTGCATAAGACTTTGCTATTCTGATTAATACAATGATCCAAGATGATTTCAGAGGACTATCACAAGTTAATCTGAACCCCTTTTTGACACCTTTTGATTTTAAAGCAAAAAAATTTTATTTCTGAATCTCTGAACTGCATCTCTCTGAGGTCATGGGTGGATTCTTCCCTCTACTGGTCTATTATGGTAGGAGATAGTGTACATGTGCTATGTGGTCATTCTAAATATATTGTGGTTACTCCTAGCATTCAAAAGACCTGCCTCTTGTCTGGACTGAGATCTGAGTCTAGTAATCAAAGAGACTTGGGAATGAGGCCTCACAAGGAGCATAAATTGGTGGAGAGGAGAGGAAGTGGCTCTCTTCCCTTGGACTGATGTACTGAGAGGAGTGCAGTCTGGCTCTGGGCTAGTGCAGGTGGGTCAAAGAGGAGCTAATAGAGCAGCCAGCCATCTGTGTCTTATGTTTTTTCCTTCTATGGTCCTTTAAAAACTATTTAAATAAAAAATTATAAAATTAAAATATGATCTCCAGGGAATTTTAATCACAATAAGATTTATGATGAAAAATGCTATCCAGAGAAAGGACTGATGAAATCTGATATATTTCCCCCACTTTATTTTTCTTGCCTTTTTTTTTGCAACATGGTTAATATTAAAATATGTTTTTCATGACTCCACACATGTAAAAGGTTACCTTCTCTATATTGCTTGCCTTCCAAATGGGGAGGGAGAGAAATTGGAACTCAAAATTAAAAAAAATGTTAAAAATAAATATATAAACATAACTAAAAAAAGATTATTTTGCTCTAAATTATTGTGAACTCACTGTATTTATTATTTATCCATTTTGTTTTTGTGGTGTAGATTTTGAGGTTAGCCTCCTTTTGAATAGGCATAGACCTCTTTGAGGAAGTCTTATAGTATTTTGTGATTTGATATCATCTTCATAATGTCATCCTTGCCAAAGGGCATCTGGATATTTTTAGCATCTCCAGGAAATTCTATTTGGATTCCTCTATTTGAACTTTGCCCTGAATGTGTTCAATATGAGTACATATCTTTGTCAAGTAAGTCTCCCTGTTTTATTTCTCACCTAATATTGATAATCAGAATAAGCCCTCCACACACATTTCCACCCATTTTACCTAAGGAACTAGAATGCAGCTTGGATAGAAGTAGACAGTACATGTTAGACGTCATCACTGTATTCTGATCCTTATAGTAAACATATTTTGACAATTAAGTGCTTTGATTGTCTTACAAAAAGTCAGTCTCCCTTTCCTCTCATCTGAAAGAAAGGGGAAGAATGGGACTCATAAGAGATGAGAGTGAGGGAGTTCCTCCTTAAAGGCTGGAAATTCACCAAACCATGGCTCACATTACTGGGACAAAGCATTAGAGAATCTGCTACCACATTATAGCGGAAAGAGGGGTTGATGTCTTATTGCTAAGACATCAGTGCTCACTCAGTAACTTTCAGCAAATATCTCTTTGATTTATGTTGAGTCCAGTATTTTCTTTTAATCCCACCAAAGACACTGCTTCATGTCTTAGAGAAAATGACTTCCTTTTGAGAAGACTTGACCAATCCAGAAAGCCATCAGATTCTTTAAAAGAAACAAGTAATGTGAAGTAGGTTCAGTAGAAGTGGAGAAGGGAGAGAATTTCACCATTGCAGTCCATGCCAGACATGTTGGACTCTTGCTCTGGCCGTCTCTCTCTTGGAAGCTTAAGGTCATGGCAGTAGGCAACCTACACTACTATGTCTAGCACTATTTAATGATACACTTCCCTTAGAGCAAGCTGAAAGGGTCTCGGTCTTTTTCCTCACCATGCCAACGGATGCAATCAAAAGCAGTGACTAAGAGAATGGTAAAATCCACAGGTGTATGGGTGGGTGGGTGGGGCATTGGGAAAATGGCTTTACCCACATAAAAGTAGAGACCAGAGAAAGAGAACAGCTAGTTTTCCTCTTTATCTCCAAACTCCATTATTCTAAAGATGATTATTGAGCAGTTATCTTCATAATTACATCTCTCAATGAATCTTGTATGAGTATATCATATGAATGAGAGACACTTTATTAAAGAAAAGCCTTTAATATTCTTTTTTTGTAATCAATTGTATTGACATTCTGGATTTATTCTTCAGTCCCCTGTCCCTCTTCCCTCATACACTTACATAATGGTAGATCCAGTTCCTAGAGCAAAGTTAGCTATATACTCCCTTTTGGTACCACCCTATGTGTAAATGGAATTAACTCTAGCCCATTCATAGTCAAAAATCTACCCATCCTAGGCATAGAAATTACATCACCCTCACCTTGCTTAGTGAGGAGGGGAGACGAGTTACCCACATGTGACAACAAGTAACAAATCAAGAATAAGGGACTGCCCTTTGGGCAGTCCAAATCAATGTAGAGACTGCCATTTGTCCATTTGAATTAGAGGTGGACCCACGGGAGGTGACGAAAGACACTATCTCTTTAAGTATGTTAGTTACTTCCTGTTGAGGCAGTTTCCATTTCGAACTCAGTGCTGAAGGAGCTCCTGAGACCACAGAACTCTTACACTCTGTATTGTCACGTGGGTAAGTTAGGCTGACTTCCTTGCCCTACCTAGGCCGCTTCTAAACTCTGCCTATCTGGTTGCTGGGCCTTGTGGCTTGCAGCTTCATTTATTTAGCCTTTTAACCTTATCTCTCATCCAGGCCTGACAGAGGCCTGGACTAGCCTCTCCCTTTCTCTTTATTCCTATACTTTTACCTTCCTGATTGTAAATAAACTTATCTCAACAGGATGCGGACTTGGTTCTGATTTAATTATGGAATCAATCTGAATTGTTGATTCCTGGTGGCCACGTTTTATATATATCTATAAAATACCCTAAATTTCCCTCTTACACCTAAGAGTATGCATATGTCTTTCTTTAATATAACTGGCTTGAGCTATCATTCCAGGAATTTCTCTCCCGTACCAATCACAAAGCAGCTCAGAATCATTGAACCAACATTAATTAGCTTTTACAAAGGGATTTTTACTTCAAAGATATAGCCAGCACAAAAGTATAAACATTTTCGCCCAACTTCAGGGGACATTCTTTCTCCTAGAGCACCTTAATCTCTTGGAGATAGTGGGCTCAGATTTAATACAATTTCTACAAAGCATTTACCTATGAAGTTAATTTCTGAATGTAATTTGGCCAACAGATAAGTTGATGTCCCTTCCTACCAGTGGGCTGGGTCAAGAAGCTTTTTTCTTTTTCACTTTTCAGGGTCTTGGCTTCCCCTTTATGAATGTTTCACCTCTAGTAAATCCAAGAGTGGGTTTTAGTTTTCAGATTTTTGGTGCTCATATTCCAGTCTTTCACAGCTCACAAGGTCCTAGCTTGTGATATTTCTGATACTTCTGATACTTCATTACCTTAAAACAGGAAAGAACAAACAAAAAGAGGCAAAGAACAAGAACCATATGTTGACCTTAGGTAGGAGGAATGAGGCTTCTCTTCATGTGGAGGCTTACATCATGCCTTACTTGAACTTGGACAAGTATAAAAGAGAAAATGCATTTTAATGGGTTCTCAGCTATGACTCAGCCAACCATCAAATAACTTTTTCAAGTGGTAAGGGGACCAGAAATGGTCCAAAGAGCCTCACATCTTCTGAATCAGGCACTAGGAGCCTTCCATTACACACCTTTGTGCCTTCCTGGAAGCACAGCCTCTTCTCCATTGGCTGCCAACAGAAAGTATCCTTGTTCATGCTCATATGATTGAATCTTCATTACATAATAAATATTATTGCAGTAGAATTATCAATCAATTATGTATCTGTGATGAGCTAGATTTGTTGTAGAAAAGCATTTGCAAAATCCTGACTCTATTCATCAAGCATTCTTGCAGGATACTGTAATGCAAAAGATGCAAGAGAGGCTTTTGCTCTGGCCAACTGAAAACTTCTGGCAGTTAGAAGCCTTAGAATTCTGAGAGAAGTCAGTTGGTCCCTGAGGCTTGAACAGAGCGGAAGGACAAACTAGAGCTCTGCTTGGCTTTTGGTTTTGCTTTTGGTCTGTGCTTTGTCTCTGGACAATTTGAACCTAGCTGATTTCCGTGGACTTCTCCCTGACCTTCTCCATATCATTTCCCTGTTTCCCTGCCTGTTTTCCTGGGGCTCTAGGAGGCAGGGTGGCTTTTGGGTTTTAGTGAATAGACTTTGTGGGTTTAGTTTCCCCAATAGGCAAGTAGGACATCCTTGAATTCAAACTATACCTTTAGTATACCCTCTACTTTAAAGCAGCTGAATCTTCTCTGGCTGAAAGAAGCAGGTCCTCTCTCAGTCTAACCCATTCCTGTGATCCTCCCCCATCTTGAGTTTCTCCCTAGCGGCTGTCAGAAACCCCAAACTCCTCTTTCCTTCCTGACCAACCCTGAACATTAATAAATCCCTTTGTTTCCTAATCAAACCCTCTGGAAAATCATGGTGTTGAAGAATTAGGCAACGATTGAAGGGGAAGAAATTATTCTGTTTTATTTCTTGAGGGAAACAGGAGGCATCCATCTTGGGAGGAAGTAGTTGCCCAATGCTTCCTCCTGAATCCCTTCAGTTTCACTGATGAGGAAGAGTCTTACGACTCCTCCTTTGAGGACTTGAGAAACTGACAAGAAAGCCCTCAAGTCAGATTTAAATCATTTCTGACTGGCCCTATTCCTTGTATCTGTAGAAGTACCTTTCCTGCCTGGAAGAGTTCATCCTATTACCCTAGTATCCTTTGTCTCTAGCTTGAGTGTCTAGTCTGTGTTAGCTGCCTCTCCTGAACACCTCACCCTGTACCCTTACCATCCTAATACCACCTTGTCCATTCCTTCCTAAACTCAGCCTTCCCTTTCTATCATCTCAATCACCTTTTACCCCTCTTTCACTCAGCAAGGGAAGGAGAGCACCCCCCCAACTTTAGTGTCTCCTTTTATCCATCACAATACAAATAGCCTATTAAAAAATACACTCACCCACATACAAAGTCATTATAGCAATTCATTCATTCATTTATCTGTTTGCTTGTTTATTTGTTTATCCATTCATTCTTCATTCCTTCATTTATTTATTTATTTGTTTATTTATTTGTTTATCAGAATGCCGAAAGAAAACCCAGCTGTTGAGAAGAAATCAATAAAATCACAATAATTAAGTTAAAAATCTATAAATATCATTATATTTAAGTGGCCACATAACAAAGGCATTTCCCCCATCAAGATGGAAATCCACCACATATCCAATCCATGATCACCATATTTGACTTTCTTTTTATTTGTCTATTGAAACCGACTGTTTCTTAGACACATTATATGTGATCTTTCCATTGTTCACTCTCCTTTCTTTGGTACAATGTACCTTTACTTGTATGTGTTTACTTGTATGTATATACATATATGTATACATATCACATATACATGCATGTGCACACACATATTGTATGTGTATGTGTAATGGGAAACCTGAATGGGAGCATTCTTCTATCAGTGCCTGATGAAGTGAAATGCAGGAATCCAGCTCTCTCAACCTCCTCCTCTGAAATATGTCTTCTCATTTACACAACTATGCCATGTTGTTGACCCAGAAGTCTCTCAACCATTTAGGAGTCACTTCACAACCATATGTATCACACAGCATCATAGAGCCAGACTTCAAGGAACTGCCCATCCAATATGTGGGGCAGTGGAGGCTAAATTCCTATAAAGATCTGGTAGCTATTAATCAGTTATTATGTGATTAAAGCTGGAAAGTGGAAATTTAGGTGGAAGGTTTATACTGGACATAGAAAGAAAAACATCCCTGCTTCAGCCTGAGGCATTGGAAAGGAGCATCAAATAGTGTCTCCACTCAGAAATCATAATGCAAGAGATATTTTGAGATAGTATCCCTAAGCTAGCCTAAGTATCATAAACAGGAGAGTTTATAAGCAGAAAGAGGTGAATAATATGAATATAAATTAACCCCTAAGGCTGGTTGAGATAAGCATTTTAGGCAGAGGTGAACCAAGACCAGGAAAGGGGACATGTATTTCTATAAATATACAACTTAATATATAAGGTTCCTGTCCTTGGGAATTCAATTTGAAAACATTTTCCGTTTTTCTTGTTTTCTTGGCTATTATTAGGATTTGCATTTTTGTTAATTTTTGGAGGTCATTTTAAATCTTCTATTGTGTATGAGAAGGTTTTGAGCTGATCCCTGAATCAGTGTTTGTTATTGCTATCTGGAAAGAATTTTTCCTTATTCATTTTCCGTATGCTTTTATGTCTCCATTTAAATTTAAATATTTTTATACCTATTCATTAATTTTTTTCTTTTTTGGACATTTTAAATCCTCTTTGGATTTTGTCTTTTTCATGTGTTTCTTTGTTTTGCCTCTAGTATTTTTTGGGTGCATTTTTCAATCTCCTTTATTTTCAGGTTTTTTTGTGCATAGATTTTATTAGAATTCCTAGTCCCCTATTGTAATTTTTATAGGGTTTATTTTGGGATAGTCTTGTTTATTTTCGATTTGATTTTCCATTATGTGAAGCATTATCTTCAAGCTTCACCCAGATAAACCTTTCTCTCATAATCTAACTGGCTGACATGGAAACATTGTTGCATTGTTATGTAAAATATTCAATTGATGCTTTTAATTGCTGTGTCATGTGTTTATGAGCAAGTTTTGGCTTAATATGTAGGTATATAAAAAAGCCAATTTTTGATTTTCATGGTTTTGAGTTTGTTCCTACTTTCTTGATATTGATTTGTGTATTTGTTAATTGTTTATGTGATATATATATGTTGCATACAGCCTTGTTGCATACTATATAAGTACTATTTTGGTACAATCTTGCATGTTTATTGCTTGTTAACATTACTGGACTTATTAGACTTTGTAAACATGTAGAAATCTCTTAAAAAGATGGATACTGAAGTGATTATACTATATTATTGTGTTATAGTTATTGAAAATCTTAGAAGTTTCCCAATATTAGAAGCAAGCTCAGATTATATCTATAGAAATATTTCAAAGAAACACCAAGGTCTTAAAAATGGCAGATTAATGATTAATAACATAAAGCCAGATGAGGCCATTATGGAAGTATTCTGAATGATGTATTTGATAATTCAAACATGCTTGGGAACTAATCTTTAAGTTACCCCTTGTAAAAGACTTGCTCCTTTAAAAAGTAGGGGCTTACATACAGAGGAAGAACTATGGGAGGAGAAACACAGAATAAAAACAACTGCTTGAACGCATGGGCTGATGGGGATATTATTGGGGAGGTAGACACTAAACAATAACTCTAGTCCAACTATCAATAATATGGAATTAGGTCTTGATCAGTGATACATGTAAAACCTAATGGAATTGTGTATCACCTAAGGGGGTTAGGGGGGTTTGGGGGAGAGGGAAAGAACACAAAATATGTAACTATGGGAAAATATTCAAAATTAAAATTTAAAAAAAGTGGGGGCTCTTTTGAGCAAGTAAGGCATTCCCACAGGGAAAATACAAATTCTATCCAGGGATGTATCATCACATGATCGAAAGCTTATCTAAAATTTTTGGTGTGAGCATTTATATATTTTTTTAAGTTGACAAATACTGCAAGTCAGGATTTGTTTTATTGTCTTGTTAACTACTTAGATTTAAGGCAGGATGATAGAAATGTTAATAATTCAGATTAAACTTAATATTTTGTTGTGTGCACATTCTGCACTCTCCACTCCAAGATATATGTTTGTTTTTAAGCTGTTACCAGAAAAGGCTAGGCAATTGAGATTAAATGACTTGCCCAGGGTCACACAATTAGAAAGTGTTTTAGGCCAAATTTGAACCCTTCCTACCTCTAGACCTGACTCTCTATCCACTGAGCCACCTATAGCTGCCCATTCCCCACAATTTGTTAATTATTTGTCAGCATACTCGTGCTGACCTCCAAGTCTGAAGATGACTTCCCTTATATGTAAGGTTCAGTCCAGAGATATTGCATATCTAGATTAGTGACATTTCCAGGGCAGGACTCCTCTCCCCTTGGAAAAAAAAAACATTAGGAATTTTTGACTAGCAAGGTTAAAAAATATATATATCCTATAGTGATGGAAGTTACCAGTCAGAAAAGAAGAGAAAGGATCACAAAGAGTAGATCAGTGACCAGCTAGTTTCTATTAAAAAATATTTTTTAGGTTTGAAGGTAAGTAAACAAATCTATACATATTTATAAACTGGGGAAAAAGGCACCCCTTACAGATCTAAAACCATCACTGGGAGGGACACAGGGTGGTGGAGGGAAATAGGAGAGGAGATAAATGATTTGAGCACTATTCACATTTTAGACATCTTTACTTGCTTCTGCTTGCATGATACACTTGAGACAAATGGATTCCATCATTATGATGATGCCATTTTGTGTAATGCTGGTCATTTGCTGAGTTCTTTGATGGACAATGTTCCCCAGAAGTTTTTTAGGATCTTTAGCAGTACCCAGTATCAGTAACTACATAATTTAGCTTACTCAGGTCTGACAGTGGCTTTTGTGGAGAATCCACTGTACTCCCCACCTTCTACAATTTATAACTGAAGAAAATGAAGAAATTAAAATAGCTAATGGGAAAGTAAACGGTCAGGATACAGGTCACATTATTCCCATCTGGGGATGCCTCCTTAAAGAAGTAGTCTACAATGTGGTCCCCCTGTCTGTCTACTTCAGTCAGGATATAGAAGACAAATGGTTCCATATCTAAGATTAGGATTTTGTGGGTCCGGGAAGAGCTTGACCAATGGACACCAATGGACAATGGCTTCCACCTCATACACCAAGATTTTTTTTGGTAGATTTCTTTGCCAGGTGGCTGCCTTCACTGGCGTCGCTCCAAATGGAAATGGTAGTTCTTCTCAAACTTCATGTACTCCAGGCAGAATTCACAGAGACAAAGTTTGAGTTATTTCTCATAATCTTCTGAGAAAGGGGAAAATACTAGGCGTCATACTCATATTTTGCAATATGAGTCTTGTTCTTTCTCTAGTGTTGCTATTATATGATCCATCTCTGCATAGGTCTTCTGCCCATGATCAATCTCATCATGCTTACATTTCTGATTGTGGGCAATCTTGCACTCAGTTATGAATTTGAACTAAGATTTCAAATTTTGAAGGCTAAGGAAAACAGAGAAAAGAATACTCTTATCTGCTCAACTGAATTTTATCAGTTTAAGTATATGATTCAAGGCATCTCAGAGACACCTATGACTTTTCAAAGACTAATGGAGAAAATGATTAAAGATACACCAAGTTTCTGGAAGTACTGGTCTACTTTGCTGGCATCCTTGTCTTTAAGAAAGTCACTGGGAGAGTGGCAGGAAAAACTGATAAAAGTATAGGATCATTTAGAAAACATTGGTTTGAAGCTATCAATAGTTAAGCACCAATTTTGTAAAGAACTTCTGATGGTGGAATACTTTTCTAGAATTTTGCATTTTAAGAACACAATTTAAGAATCAAGTTCCTATTGCTAAACAATTAAATTATATCATTCATGTGTATATGGTTGGAGAGACTTAGAAGCAGAAGGGCAAGTGTGATTCAGAGTTATAGACTTCAACCAGAGAGTGTACCTGGAGCATACATGACATTATTTTCATATCAACATTTTTACCCTAGTTGGTTTGGCTTCCTTTAGCAATCTCTTCTTACCACATGTGGAAAAACTATGCAAGTGGCCATCTATTTGACCTGCACAATGTCAACATAAGCTCCATCAAGATTTATTGCCTCCTAATTTTGTTCTTAGCACTATGCTAGGTGCTATGGAGTGTACAAAAGAAGTAAAAAATCAATGATCCTATCCTTAATGAAATGTCAGTCTATACTGGGGGCATAAGAAACAAATATATAAGAAGATTAGAAAACAATATGACTCAAATAATATGTCAGTCTGGTAGAATATGGTACAGACTAAATGAGATCACAGAAAAGAGAGATTAATGAGAGCTGGAATAGTTAGCAAAGACTACGTAGAAGATGCAAGACTTGAACTGGATGTGGTAGAATAGGAAAGTTTTGAATACATTATAGGAGAAAATCTTGAGAGATGAGTTAAGAATAAGAGATAAGAAAGTAAAATTAAGGTGCCTAGATATATTGATTACATGTCTAAGTTATGTACTCAGTGAGATTACTTCTGTGAAATTGAGTACCCCCAGGCTTCAGCTTTTTCTGGGAAAAGAATGAATCCAATAATTATTCCTTTCTTTTCATGGATATTATAGGGATGAATAAAATGTTATAAAACTACATGAAGGTGAATATTGAGCTAATAAAAATTGTTAGTATGAGAAAAAGTAATAAATGAAAAAGAAAAGAAAAAATCCTTCTCTGGATGGAGACTGTGAGGGAAAAACCCCTCAAAGATCTAAGGATAAAATTTAGACCGACCATGGAAGACATTCTCATGAACTCAGTAATATGTCAACAGAAAATCATTGAACAAATGGTTGAATCATAATGCAAGGAAAAAGTAGAAACTCTGCAATACATCTGATGTAAAAATTTGGCCCCTATCAAATATCTAGCAATACATGATCTGGAGCCTAAAATTATACATCAGAATTATATGCATCTAGAATTAGAAATATATACAAGATACCACAAGATACTACAAGAAGGTAAGGTAAATTGGAACAAATAGGAAATGCCATTCCCTACTGGAAATGTTCTTATGCTATAGCACTAATTACTAAGATGAACAGATCACATGCTCAATTGAATGTATTAAAGAAAATGTACGTTCATTATACTACAGTAGTCTCATAAAAATTGCAAACATATTTTACCAGTTATAGGCAACAAATTCATATTGCCTCTTGTCAATCATCCAAGTCATATAAGAATGTATTGCTGACTAATGCAGAGAAATCTTAAAAGGGAATTTCTTTTTCATTAGATAACTTCTAATAATTTCTTTTCCAGATTAGATAAAATTAGAGGTAAATTCCATGAGTTCCAAAATCTGAAGATTGAAGGACATTGAAAAGCTTCACTTAATGTAAACTCTAGCAATTATAATAAAAATTAAGTTGATGATAAAAACCATGTCTCAAATTATTTAGTACTCTTTTTTGAGTTTGTTGACATGAATCCGACTAGCAGATCAATATATCAAAACAGAAATTCAAAATGGTTTGGCATTTGCTCTCAATAATATGAACTAATGCATTCTCTCACAATATTTGATAGAAATAAACAACAAAAGACCCTATTTCAGAATTTGTACCAAATAGTACATGAGGCAGTTGCCACAGTAAAAACGAGACTAAGAGTCATGAAGGAATGCTTCTAAGGATAGAAGTCAAACATTATCTTTGCAGAATTACAGTGAAAAATCTTTGAAAAGACCTTAGAAGATTACATCAATTGCTAGCTAGTATGTAGCAGTAGAAAAATAGAATGCCATATTGCTCAATTAAAGACAACAAAAAAGAAAAACGTGGAACAGAATCCAGAGGGGGAAAGCATATCAGAAAATCTAGAATCAAAAGTCAAAAGGTTATAGTGATACAATGAGCTCAAAGAACAAAATAAGCAATTCAACATCAAACAGAAATGTCACTGCAGAAGCTTGAGAAGCAAAGAAATTAGATAAGAGAGAAAATCTCTGAAGGAAGAAAGGAGAAAATACCTTGTCTTTCAAATGGTCACAAGAAATCCCAAAAGGCAAGTTAGATTCAATGAGAGATAGAAAGATTGAATACCATTAATATAATGGACAACAGAATTATGACAAGGAAGGTGACTGAAATGCTTGCTACTGTGAAAAAATGGTAAATAATCAGAATGGGAAAGATTCACAGTTATTGGCTCAAGTGCTAAACAAGGGAGCAAGAATTATCAGGAAAACACTCTACCAACTTCCTTGCAGACAGCAACTCTGATCCCATTTTAAAAAACAGAAATCTTGACATATTTACTACCAAAAGATGAAAACACCAAATAATTTCTCCAAATATAGGCCATTTGTATGTTTATATGCTTTTTACCAAGAATTCACAGCTTGTATTACAAACAAAAATATGTAAAGAGTTACAACAAAATAATATTTTGGAATAGCAAAAAAGGTGCCAAAAAGTATCAGAGATATAAAGAACAATATTATTGATTTGTTAATAATTGGGAAAGATGCCTGAAAGCACTATTACATCTACACTTGGTTTATTGATTAATGCAAAGTCTTGTCCTCTATCCTGCATTGAAAATTTGTTCTTGAAATGATATAAAGTAGCCCCAAGACAAGTGCGAATGCTAGAATATTTTGATGTTCAAATGGAAAATTGTTCTTTATTTAAAATATGTCACCAACATAATAACAAATACAATTGATATGGCATTTTCCTAGAAAGTACTTCAAGCCCATTATAATTCTCCTAACACTTGAATACATCATCATATGTCCTAAGACATGACTTTGAATTAGAGAGAGTTATATCAAGACATAATATGTCACCTAATGTGCAAAGGTGGCAAGTTATATGATTCTCCCAAAACACAATAATTAATGCCAAGGTAAAAATAGATGCTGAATGATTTGAACTGAAATCTAGAGGTCAAATTGAAAAGATGAATGAAGCAAATACTCACAGATACCATTGTCTACTCAGGAAAAACACACTAAGCATAAAGAGGTGAAAACTATGGCTGATGTGGGAAATTTTTATTTCATTGTTTGAAACTAGCTCTGCATAGCTGAGAGACTAGACTTGTTTCTTCAAAACCACATTTGTTCAATGCTTATCTCAGGATATCCAGGCTATGATGAATCTGTTGTGAGGAAGATAAAATTAGTTATTGATTAAGTATTAAGTACATAGCAGGAAGGAGCTGGAGCTGGGAATTCCAGGTGTTAGTGTTCAAATGGGTGGCCTCCAGAGGAACACATGAGACAATGCAATCAAAGCAGGAGAAAGCTTTATTGCCAGTGCAAGCTGGGGGAACTCAGCAAGAGAGTCCCAAGTGGTGCATTCAAAGGAGGGACTATATATGTTTCTAGGATATAGGTGCCTTTGTCTTAGGGTTAGCTAATAGCAAGACAGAGGGAGTAGGGATGTTTCCAGGTGCCACAGGATATGATTCTTAATCTTCAAGGCTGTTCTGTCTAGGAATCTTCAAGGCTGTTCTGTCTAGGGGAGGAGTTGTGTCCCTGGGACTGTCAGCCAGGAGTTGTGTCCCTGGGACTGTGAGTCAGAGATAACTGCCCTGCTTGAGCCAGGCATGACGTTATCCCAAACCCCCCTGCTTAATAGGGTATGATGCTGCCAAGCTGTTTGTTATGAGTTTAAGCTTTTTGGCTATAATATTTCTATAAGCTTTTTGGCTATAACACAGGTTGGAATGAAGGAGCAGGAAGAAGTGACTTGGCTCTGAGAAGGAACTCCATTAGGGGTTAACACAAACTGTGGTGAGCCCTGGGAGAACTCAGAGTAAAAGGACACCTTGCATCCTGATTTTCCCCTGGAATCCTGTGTGGTGTGGCATCTAGCAAAGAGAACAAGATCTACAGTGCCAAAGGAAGAAGTAGAAGTTTGAGATTTGGTGGACAGCGTTTCAAGCAATCCCTTCCTACTTGGTTCCTGAGACAACTTTGACTTTTGGCATCCAGAGATCATCAGTGGATTGCAGTGAGAATCCCAAAGCCACAAAGCCCCTAGCTGAGCTGTTCAACCCTGGCAGGTTCCAGGCCTGAGGCAGTCACCCAGTGACTCCATTTACAGCTCCTTGGGCCCTGTTAGTTTAGATCACTGAGTTAGTGTAGTAATAAGTCCTTCCCTTTCCCTGTGGGTTTTGTTATTAGGTGTTTAAGGTTTTAGAGTAGACATTCCTATCCCTCCTTTTAATTGTTCATTATTAAACCAGTTATATCCTGTTACCTTGTCTGTTGAATTCAAAGCCTCTGGCCAGAGTAACAGTTGGCTAACTGTTCTTTGTCAGTTGGGAACATCTTGGCTGTTCAAATCTTCATGGCCAGGTCTAGTCTCTCATAAATCCCAGAGTGTGTTCCCACAAACCACTTAGTTTATTTATAATATCCCTGGTGACCCCATTACCTATACTTATATTTTCTACAAATCCCAAAATCTAACAGGGGATACAAAGATTGATGCAAGAAATTTCTTCCCATTATACATCTCAAAAACATATGTCTTATATGGAAACTGCATTTATGTTGGCCATTTCTTTGCTCTTTTGGTAGAACTCTATTTAATATAAAACTTACTAAGGCTTGGAGAATAGGCCACCTTTCTCCTCTGCCAGATATCTTAATAAACCTTTTTTAAATAACATTTTTAGTTTTGGTTTTATTCTCAATTGGAAATTTTGGTGTCAGAAGTGGGATCTCTAATGATTGACCCAAGAAGCCTGAAGGCTATCCATGGACCACAAATATTCAGTAAGTCTCCCTGATCTTAGGGTCAAGGGTGGAAGGACTGACCTATTTAGGTTCAATCTGAATATGAAGAACCTGGTGAATAACCTTAGGATTTGAGTGGAACAGTCAAAGTTAGGGATCTATATGACACCTTGATCCCATAGAACTTCTCAGGGTAGGGTTAGAACTAGTCAATAAACTACCTTTATTGGCAAATTAGTGTTCCTCTTGGTCTGATCACCCAATGGCTCTGGGATCCAGGAGTAGAACTGCTTGGTCAATTGTCTAACAAATCCTCTCTTTTTCTCTGTCTCTTTCTGTCTCTCTGTCTCTCCCTTCCTCCTCCTCCTCCTCCAACTTCTTCAACCTTTTATGATAATTAAAAAATTTTTTTGCCTTCTGTCCTTGTGTCAATTCTGAGACAGAAGAGCAACAAGGGCAATTGGAGTTAAGTGATTTGCCCAGGGTCACAAAGCAAGGAGATGTCTGAGGCCAAATTTGACCCCGGGTCCTCCAGATTCTATGCCTACTGTTCTACCTACTGTGCTATCTATTTGCTCCACTCCAAATATCGAGTTACAAATAAACTTGATACCTGATCTGTGACTACAAATTAGTGGCAGTTTCCTTGATATTGTGGGGAGTCTGGCACTGTGATCCAGGACTCAAATGCAAGAGCCACCAATTGAATCATATGGTTTGCCAGGAGACAGTCCTTTATTGAATATTTATATCATGTCTTGTTTTGTCATCATACCAATTAGTTGATTGAATAGCCTTGATCGATAATTTGCCCAAGATCATACCTATACTTATTCACTTAGGATTACCCCAGATTAATGAAGGAAGTCAAGCAAATTATTGACTAGGCTGGACTTTGCAGGCTAAGCACTAATATTCCAACTTTCCCTATGAACTTCTTAGTTAACCTTTGTCCTTTGTAGTGTCTAGTGTTGTTCATAGATTCTGCTACCTTGAAAAATTTTAGGGGAAAAACCCCGTTGAGTCATAAAGACTACTGTAAAAAATAAAATAAAAAAGAAATGCAGAAAGGGATCTTAGAATGGAGGGGAAGATTAATGAAGTTTCATACTTAAAAACAGCTCTCCCAGCTCTCTGTAATCTAATGATAAACTTACCTTCTATATAAGAAAGGACTTACTTATACCAATCATTTGATCCAATTTTCAATAAGAGGATAAAGTTTTAGAACAGGCACAGAAGGAAAAAACCACCAAGATTCTTATGTCATTTCAGCTGTGGTCAGATTGGGATTACAGAGATAAAGTCAAGCAAAGAAAGAAAAATTTCCTCTGCTTTATACATTTTTGCTGTAAATCTCCAAATTATGGTTTGAAAATATTGAAATAATTTAAGGAGATGAGAATATGTGACTGCCACCCTAAATCTTTGGAACAAAATTAACTGAAGGCAGTGGACTCTTTAATTTGAGGTGCTGATAGCTAATGGCCCTTGGGAAAATTGAGATTTTGAATAATACCATTTGTGATGTAAATTCAGGTTTTAATTGATTGATTTTTTTGAGAAACTAAATTATTATATGGTCTCATTTAGAGTGATATAATTATGATATCTGGCTGTCTTTAAGTAGATCAGACATTAATTCAAAATATATTTGATATTTGGCATTGATGATAGGCTTAGAAATTGCATGAATAAGGATTAAAAGTAGTTGTTTTGAAAGTACTCTATGCTGGTTTTTTAACGAGATTAGCATAGAATGCCAAATTGATAGAGAGATGAAATTATTTCTATGTGAGAGGATTCAGAAATGCATTCAACCAAATTGATGCTATTTGATTTGAAAAAGTTTTGTGTTTTGTTTTTAAGAAAGATTCATAACATTTTTATGCCATTATTAGGCTTCTAATTTTACTTACATTTTGATTTTTGGGAAATCACAGTATAAAAATGCTATTAATTTGAAAAATTATATACAGAGGTTGGTGCAACTGAATGATTTGGGAAATTAATTCTTCTTTTGATAGATGCTTCTTATGGTTAAAACAAACCATCAGGTATGTAATTTGGTGTACTTTGCTTTAAAATTAATAATAATTATTATATAGAGTTTGGGAAAGTACTATAGACTTTGTAAATATCTATAAAGTTCTTTGGGGACTCGCCTTCCTTTTGGGCAAGGTCATAAGATCTTATCAGCTTTACTCAAAAAATATTGTAAAATTCTAAAATAATGAAGTGGTTTAATGAGAAACTAAAATTTCTCACAGCTAAAGTAAAAGTGCTTATGAACTTACTTTATAAGTGATTTTCATCTAATAGATTGTTCATCTCTTATGAAGATTATGAAAGTGTACTCAAAAGAGAATATATTAAAGTTACATATTTGAGCCAATTTGTTCTCCACAGATCCTAAATTTAAAGATTTTATTTTTGCCATGTGCATTACCTTAAGACAGTGATGGGCAAACTTTTTAAAGAGGGGGCCAAAGGAAAGGAAATGCTCATCTGTCAGTCTATTTCTAAGGCAACCCTTTCGAAGTTTCATTGTATTGTATCCTACTCATTGTATTTGTCAGATTAGGAATAATGTCATGCAGCTATATAGAACATTTCAGGGGGCCCACATCTGGCCTGCAGGCGGTAGTTTGCCCATCATTGCCTTAAGAGATAGATATCAGTCAATCAAGAAGCTTTCAGTAAGTTGCTAGTATTTTTCTGGGTTTTGAATGAACTCTCATTTTGTGCTGTATGTGTGAATCTCTAGAATGTGATTATTTTCTTAATTTCTAATGATTGATAATATCTGTTCTAGTATGGATTTAAACCAAACATGATGTATTAGGTAAGGCTTGTATATGCTTATTGTTATTGCAGCAACATGAAAAGAAGAAGAAGAATAGCTATACCTATCCCTAAATTATGATTGGTGAAATTTTCTATTTGAGGTAAAATTCCTTAGAAGTATAATTTGATATTATTTTGAATTTTGATTTCAAAAATAATTGTCTGAACTTGTTATTAAGCCAAAAACCCACCATTTAAGGACAAGAATTCCTAGAAGTAAAGAAAAAGATAACAATTATAGGAGGAACATTAGGAAAAGAAATTAGAATGAAGCAAGATATGAAAAAAGAATTAATAACTTGATGAAAGAGGCACAAAAACAGGGAAGAAAATAGTACTTTAAAAAACAGAATTGACCTAGTGACAGAAGAGGCACAAAAATTCATTGAAGAAAAGAACTTAAAAAGCAGAATCCACAAAATGGAAAAAGAGGGACAAGAGCTCAATGAAAAAACAATTTCCGAAAAATTAGAATCTAGCAAGTGAAAGCTAATAGCTTCATGAGACTTCAAGAAAGAAGCAAAGTCAACAGAATGAAAAAAATAGAAGAAAATGTTAAATATCTCACCAGAAAAACAAATGACCTTGAAAATAGTTCAAGGAGAGATAATTTAAGAATTATCAAAAAACCACAATTTTTAAAAAGTGCCTAAAAATCATACTTCAAGAAATTATAAAGGAAAACTGTCCTAATATTAATATCCAAAGGACAAAAGGAAAATTGAAAGACTCCACAGATCACCTATTAAAAGAGATTCCCCAAATGAAAAATTTGAGGAATATTATAGCCAAATTCCAGAACTCTGAGACTAAGGAGAAAATATTACAAGCAGCCAGAAAGAAACAATTCAAATATCATAGAACCATAGTCAGGATATTTAATGAAATAGAGGACTTCCAAGTAGTCCTGATGAAAAACCAGAACTGAATAGAAAATTTGACATTTAAACATATCATATCATCCTAATCAGCTCACTTCTCTACCCTCTGTCTGTTATGTTCATAACCTGGGAAATGATGGATGCCACCTTGAATGACAGGGGAGGCAGTTGGAAGGCCATAGAATGTTCCCAGGTGCTGTGAGCCAGGGGCAAACATCATTTGGCCAGGCAGAATAAATTCCCCTGACAGCCACTTGAAAGGGGTCTTTGGTCTTTTGCCCATTGGGGTTGGGTTTTGGGGCTCTTTAGGTTTTTAGGTCTCTGGGTCTTTCTAGCTCTCTAGGTCTCTAGGTCTCTGGGTGGTGAAGGAAGGCTGGGAGGTCTATGAAGAAGAGGGTAGGAAGAATCTGAATATTTCCTGTGTTATGATAAAAAATGATAAAGACATATAGTCTAAGAGAAAAGCTTATTTTAATAGCCATGGTTTTATTGGTAAAATATATATATATATATAAATGACCGCGCTTGACTATCTTTTAAATTTACTGCTGGAGCCCATCCTTTCTCTCTCATCCATCAGCCAGCTAACCAGGAAACCCAAGAGACCTTCTCTAGGCACTCATCTGAATTTAAGCTGCCCTATGCATGGGGACCTTTGTCGTCCCCACGCCCAAAGACTGGAAACCCATTGGAATCATGGGTAATGTAGTCTCAAAGCCCCTACGTGTCCATAGGGAGTCTGCTAGACACTTCCAAATAGCACTTCCCTGAATTCAAAACAAACACCTGAAGACTATGAGAGCTAGTGCATCACCAAACACTGATAGTGAAAAGCTGAGAGAATAAGATCATTACCACAGCTGAATCAACAGCAGTCTCTATTCTCTGGCTTGGCTATGTCCAGGCTGGGCCAGAGGGGTGGTGGAGAATAAAGCTCCAGCTTTTACTAGATCAATAACATCCAGTCCTGATTATCAACTAGTTATAGACATTAGATTGACAGGGTCTCCAATCCCCAATCCTTATCCTGTTTATCCTTTCCCTGATTATAGATTATAGATAAAGAGTGTTTAACAAGTACCTTCCTGAGTGGTCTTTATATCACTACCTTTGGGGAAGGAGTCAACGCAATCAGATACCAAATGTGATCCAAATCAAATCAAAAGCCCTATAATAATTTATCCAACCTCAGGTTGAACCTGAAAGAGTTACCCATCTACCTAACCTTTCAGGTCCTCCCTGGGCAACTGTTAGAGAAAAGGGAAATTATAACAACTATCAAGGGTGATCGGGGTTGGTGTTCCTCCATCATCTGCAACTAGGGAGAATACATAGATACATTCACACATCACTGTATACCTATATCTCCCTAGGCCCTTTTTTGTTTATAACGTGTCCAAATCAAGGAGTGAAAGAGGATTGCATTGAGAGAAAAGGGAAGGAAGAAATGGAATGGGATAAATTATCTCCCCAAAAGAGGCATGAAAAACTATTACAGTGGAGGGGAGGATGAGGGTCATGACAGGCAATGCTTAAACTTTATTTTCATTGTAACTGACTGAGAGAGGGAATAATGACCATTCTCATTGGTGTATAGAATCCTACTTACCCTATAGAAAAGTAGGAGGGGAATAAGACAAGGGAAGGAGAGTGATAATAGAAGAGAGGGTGAATTGGGGTGTGTGTGATAAAAAGCAAAACACAGGTGAGGAGGGACAGAGTGAAAGGAAAAAGAGCAGAATCAAGAGGGGGAAATAAGATGGAGGAGAATACACAGTTGGTAATACACTGTATATGTGAATGGGATGAACTCACCTGTAAAAAAGAAGTGGATAGCAGAGTGGATTAAAAAACCGGAATCCTAGAATATGTTGTTTACAAGAAACACATTTGAAGCAGTGTGATACACACAGAGTAAAAGGTAAAGGACTAGAGTAGAATATATTGTGAATTATCTAAAGTAGTTATAACTGTGAATATGAATGGGATGGAGTTCACCAATAAAACAGAAATGGAGAGCTGAAAGACTTAGAAACCAGAGTCCAACAATATGTTATTTAAAGGTGTTGTGCTCAAAACAGAAAGATACAAAGAGTTAAAACGAAGGTCTGGAGCAGAATCTAATATTCTTCAGCTGAAGTGAAAAAAAGGCAGGAATAGCAATCATGATTTTAGACAAAGCAAAAACAAAAAAAATATACCTATTTAAAAGAGATATTCAGGGAAACTATATTTTGCTAAGTACCTATAAACAATCAAATTTTTATACAGCATGTTTCTCTGATAAGAGTCTCATTTCTAAAATATAAAGAGAACTGAATCAAATTTGTATAAATGAGAGCCATTCCTCAACTGATAGTCAAAAATATATTAACAGGCAGTTTTCAGAAAAAGAAATCAAAACTATCTATAGTTATATAAAATAATGCTCTATTGGACCTGAATTCTAGTTCCAGCATGGTCGCTGACTGGCTGTGTGACCTTCAATAAATCACTTAACTTCTTAAAAATGCTCTAAAAACCACTATTCATTAGAGAAATCCAAATTAAAACAACACCCCAAACCTATGAGAAGTGACAAATCCAGGAAGTGTTGATGGAAAATAGGCATGCTAATAAACTGTTGGTAGAGTGGTAAACCAATTTAATGGTTCTAGAAAACAATTTGGAACTATGCCCTCTGACCCAGCAATACCATTATTAGATCAGAGAAAAAGATAAAAAACCTATATGTATAAAAATATTTATACCATCTCTTTTTGTGGTGGAAAAGAATATCAATCAAATCAAAAGGATGCACATCAGTCTGAGAATGGCTGAACAACTTGTGGCATTTGATTGTGGAAGAGTACTATTTTGCTGTTAGAAATGAGCAGGATGGGAGTGCTGATTTCATAAAGAACATAGTAAGACCTATAGGAACTAATGCAAATTGAAGTGAGAAGAACCAAGAGATCATTGTGCACAATAACACAATGTTGTAAAGATGATCAGCTGTGAAAGACTTGTCTACTCTATCAATACAACAATCCAAGACAATTCTAAAGAGGTCATGATGAAAAAGTGCTATCTACTTCCAAAGAGAGAACTGATGAACTCTGAGTGCAGATTGAAATATAATTTTCCTACATTTTGTAATCTGAATAATATGGAAATAAGTTTTGCATGATTCATATGTCTAATTCATATCATACTTCTTGCCTTCTCAATGGGTAGGAAAGGAGATTGGAGGAAGGGAGGAAATTCGATACTCAAAATTTAAAAAGAAAAGAATGTTAAAAAGTAAATAATGAAATTGTTAAAGAAGAGACACTTTACTGAATTGTTTGAATCTAACCCTGAGTGACTGAGAGACTAGTCTTGTTTTTTTTTTTTTAATAGGCAATGGGGGTCAAGTGACTTGCCCAGGGTCACACAGCTAGGGAGTGTCTGAGGCCAGATTTGAACCTAGGACCTCCCGTCTCTAGGCCTGGCTCTCAATCCACTGAGCTACCCAGCTGCCCCCTAATCTTGTTTTTTTGAAACCTGATTTGTTCAATGCTTAGCTAAGGACATCTAGGTTATGCTGACCATAACCAGAGGGACCAAAGATTTATGTAATGAATGTAATGAGTTTCTTCCCATTATACATCTCAAGCAACATCAAAAGAAGATACTTATATCTTCTCTGGAATTTGCCTCTAGATTGGCTGGTCAAACAACTCTTTTTGTTCCTGTGTTTGAACTCTATATCATGTAAAAGAGAGGTTTGTAAGGAATGGACCACCTACCCTGTCTCTCTACTCTGTTGGACCACTTAAACTTTTTTCCAAAACTTTTTTTCAGTTCTAGGTTTATTCTTGACTGATATTGAATACATGAAAAGATCTCCTTGTATTCTAAAATAAGAAGAATATATTTCAATCAATTAACACCAATATGATTCTAGTCTTATGTAATATTTAATAACTGTTAAAAGAATGGGAGCTATTCTAACAAAAACTCAAACAATATTAACAAAACACATGGCCTATCACCCTAAGGCACCAATAGAAACATTTACACTTCCTCATGAAAAAGGAGGGACAGAATTGAGAGGAATTCTTGGAGGACTTAATAAATAGACTGAGAACCAAAAGAAATACTTTAGAACAAGCAGGCATCACTTCATTGAGAAACAATAATGGTTGAGAATAGTATGCCTACCATAGGGGATTTGTCAAATGTAACTGATAGAAGCTTATCTTCAGAAGGAGCCTATGAAAAGGCTAAAAACCAAGAAAAGAATAAAAAGTCTGTTATGATAAAAAATGATAAAGACTGATATAAATATAGAAATTAGTAATTTAATTAAAGCCATGGCCATGCTGGTAAAATCATTACCACACGCTGGTAAGAATTCAAACTGCCTCCACCATTTTTACCTTTTGTACCTTCCCGTGCCTACTAGCTCAGAGAGAGCTTCCTTTCGGATTCTCCTCCCATTTAAACTGTCCTCTGCATGGTGACACAGACGTCCCCACGCCCAAAGAACCGGAAACCCGTTGGACCATGGGAAATGTAGTTCGATAGTTCCCACATGTCCATAGAAAATATATATATATACTTTTAAATGTCATCTCCCAAATTCCAATTATACAAGTCCCAACCTGAGTGAGATCAGGTCTGCATAAGTTCAGCCAACACTCTACAAAAAAATAAAAGGCATTAAACAAATAACAGACTAATATGGATTTTTTTCATGGAAATGGAAGAATTTATGATGGCAATTCAGGACTAGGTCATCACCACCATAAATTACAAATAAGTTATTCTTAAGGAGCTGGGACTTAGTGAGACTATAGATTATTCAAAGAAACAGTAGAAACTTTGTAATATATTATTGCAGAGCATGAAAATTTAACATCTACCAAATATCTAGCAAGACACAAACTGATTACTAGTTATTCAAAAGAATCTCTTTATCTAGACTAACTGATGATAAATTCCCCTACTACTAATACACATCTTAAAATATCTTGGAAAACTCAAAGAACTATAGAAGAGTCCCTGTCCTTAAGGAGCTCACAATTTAGTGGGAAAGACAATAGAATAAATTGGAAATAATTGACAGAGGGAAGGCACTAGAATGAGGAAAGATCAGGAAAGGCTTCTGGGAGGAGGTGAAATTTTAAAAGGAACTTGACAAAAGCCAGGGAAGTCAGGAAGCAGAGAAGAGGGAGTCAATTCTAGGCATGGAGGACAGCAAACAAAAATACTCAGAGTTAGGATATCTTGTTTGACCAAGGAGCCTAATATTACTGAATTTCAAATTTCATATCCAGTGGAATATAAGGGTTAAGAAGACTAGAAATGACAGAAGGAACAGATTGTCTAGTAAGGTTATAAAGAGTTTTGAAAGTCAAAGAGAGGATTTTATATTTCATCCTAGAAGTGATAAGCAGTCATTAGTATTTATTGAATGTGGGAGTGTATGTATATGTGTGTGTGTGTGTGTGTGTGTGTGTGTGTGTGTGTGTGTGTGTGAGAGAGAGAGAGAGAGAGAGAGAGAGAGAGAGAGAGAGAGTCTTGAGCTTCAGATAGATCATAAACTATACTAGAACTGGGCTATTTATCAGTTGCCCACAATCCTTAGAAACTTGGGAATGATGTTTTTAATAGATATTGCCACAACAAATACTCAATCTCTAAAATACATTGAATGAGTTGCTTTCAAAATATAGAAACCTAGCATAGGATATCAAAACCATGTGGGAAGAAGTTGTTATACATATTGTTCCTGTTGTCCTACTACTGAAGATTTATTAAGGATGCTTTCAAGGAGTTCATTAAATCCTCATCATTTTATTCAACTATAAAAAGCAGTAATTTTCTCTACCAGTGCAGCATTCTGTAGAACATTAAATACAAGATGTTTCATATTTATATTTATTCTATTATATATGTGAAGGACTAATATCTGCAAGGGTTTCCCTTATTACTTCTTTCCTTCCCCACATGGGTTGGGTTAATTTCCTGTAAAAGGCTGCAGAGTTATCTCAAAATCTGACTGGTCCCTTTGCTTTAACTGAGCTTCCTATTAGTCTTTGGCTGTATGGAAATAGTTTCTTGGTTATCTATGGACATAAAAAGGCCCGACCATGTGGAATCCAGGCCTTTCAAATTTGGTGGATGTCCCGACACCATGAGAGTCACCACTCTGTGCCCTGCTGACTAGAATCTTTTCAATAAGAAGGCAAGAAAAGAAGTGAAGTATTACTGAATCCTTGCTGATATCCTTTCTCTTTGGTATCTAAGCAAACCCCCCCTTTTTTGGCTATTTTTTGTTTTTATTCATTATTCTAATTACTAGTTAATTATTTTGTCCTGAGAATTACTTTTGTTTTTGTTTTTTTTTTGCTAACTATTCAATAACCTACAAGTTCCTCATTTCATCCCAACACTGAACCTGTCTTCATTCTTCTAAAACATAGTAGAATTGAAATACCACAATCTCAATTCTCCTGCCTCCCAAAGAATGCATGGGATCCCTCTGATGCTCACATTATAGCATTGAATTTTGTCTTAAAGGAAGTAAATATTTTGGTCTAATGGATAGATATTCTGAACAAATGTCAGCAAATTTATCAAGAGAGAACACCAATCTCTCCCTTTGGATTACAAGCACCCATGTTGGTAACAGCTACTTGGAGTCTCTGGCTCTTTACTTCCCCTCTCTCTTTTGGAGATTTTTTTCAAGAAACAGCCTTAGTATAATTTGTAAACCACTCCTGGCTGTCCCAGAGGAAGATGAGAGATGGAAAGACAGAGAATTTTGGCTAAGATTATAGCATGAAAAATACCAGCCAAGTCTAGCTCCCCTGAGAAACACCTACTAACAATGAAAGGAGCACTATATGGAATAACTGAACCAAAGAAAAATATCATTGAATTCCTCCATCCCATAAAAGTCTACACAAAGAGACTGTGGCAAAGGATGCTCAAGGAGTTCAAGCCTTCCAGTAAGTGATGATGCAAGGAAAAAAGGCCAAAGACAATGGGACTAGGGGTATGGGAGTGCCCTAGGAGACTAGCCTGAAGGCACCACCATCTTTGGCATGAAGCTACAGACCTGTGACTTGCACCAACATACTCAGTATGATTAGGGTCAAATGACGTCCCCAGAGACAGATGGAAGCTGTGAACTATGGCAGTGGGAAAGGGCTTTGTCTCAAAGCAGAATCTAATTCTAGCTTCTATACTAGGACTGCCACCTACTCAGGGACACTGAGGGAAGTGGAACAAAAACCCAGCCTCCTTATTCAGGACTGATTTGGGCAGTGACTTCCAGACCTCAGTAAGAGGTATAACTTGGATCTACCTCATCCACCAACAGTGTAGCAAATCAAAGATCTCAAACCTGGATCAAAGTCGTAATTCAAAAATTGAAGTTAAAGATATGAGAAACTACAATAAAATCTCAGAGAAAGGAAATGACACAGAAGTAACCACAATTAAAACCTCAAAAAAGAGAATGGATTTACCACAAGGACTCCTTAAGCAGAAGGAAGAAATGAAGTGTAAGTGCTGACAGAGCCTATCCCCATCTCCCCATGAAAGAAGGGTCAAGGAATAGACTTCTAGGGGAAGCATTATGGCATAGAACAGAAGGCACTGGAATGACTGGGAAGCATAGTCTTGATGGTCACGATCTGCTAACAAAGTTAGGAGTTTCAATGATCTTTTTAGTAAGGACTTGGAATAACATCAAAAAGGTCTTTTAAATTGTTCATTTATTTATTTACTTTTAATATTTCTTAAAATTTTTTTGAGTCTTGAATTCTCTCCCTTCCTCTTCTCCCCCACTCACTGAGTAGTCAAACAATATACAATATCAATTATACATATGAAGTCATTCAAAGCACATTTCCATATTAGCAATGTTACAAAAAATAAAAAATAAAACTAAAGTGGAAAAAGTGTGCTTCAATTCGCATTCAGAATTCATTGGTTCTCTCTGTAGAGGTGGATAACATTTTTATGAGTCCTTTAGAAATGTCTTGGATCATTGTCTTGATTAGAGTCTTTCACAATTGATCATCCTTAGAATATTGCTTGTTCTTACATACAGTGTCCTCTTGGTTCTGCGCACTTCATTTTGCATATATAGGTCTTCCCAAGATTTTCTGAAATTATCCTGCTGGCTGTTTTTTAATAACATAATAGTATTCCATCACAATCATATACCTCACCTGAATCAATCAAAAAGTCCTGGTTTCTTCCCTTCAGCTCTCTTGGGAGATCTCTGTGACTCCCTAATTCAACATGTATGTTAAGAGACAGTGTTGTAAGGGAAGAAGTCTTGGGGCCTTCTTGCCTCTCAGTCTATGGAGCCCTGTGAAAAGGCCTCAGTCTTTGGCTTTTGTTTTTGTTATTGTCTAGATAAAAGGAATGAAGCTTCAGATCTTGTGAGTTTTCAAAAGGTCAGGAGGACAGTCCAGCATCCTAGTGTTTTAAGTCTGAGTTTATAGCCGCCACAGTGTAGATGACCGGAGAAGCAAGGAATGATTTTTAAGATGCTGCCTTTGGACATGAACTTGATGGGACCAGAGCTGCTTAGGAGGCATGGATCTCTTAAGATCAACATAGTTGTTTCCAATTTCCATTTGGTTGTAGGCAATGAGCTTCCAGATCCACAAAGTATTAATGTCTGACACAAACAGGTTACATTTAATATCATTATAACAATTCACATTTATATAGGGTTTGACCACTTACTCATCAACCATGAGGTATTAAAATGGAAAGCGCACCGGATTTGAAGTCAGATGATTTGGGTTCAAATCAGTCAACAAACATTTATTAAGCAGTAAAGATTATGCCAGGTGCACTGAGGATTCAAAGAAAGTCAAAAGACATTCCCTGCCTTCAAGGAATTGACAATATAGTGGCAGAGACAACATGTAGACAATTATATACGAAAAAGATAGTTATAGGACAAATGGGGAGATAATCAATAGAGGGAAGGCACCAAAATTAAGAAGATTTGGGGAAAGGCTCCATGAGAATATGGAATTTTAGTTTGGACTTGAAGTCGTGAAGGATAGGAGATTGAGAGGGAAAGCATGGAAAGCATGGAAGATAGGCAGTGAAAATGCCCATAGTTGAGGTAACTAAGTACCACAATGAATAGAGCATCAAGTCTGGAGTCAGGAGGATTCAAATCTGTTTTCAGACACTTCCTAGCTTCGTGACCCTGAGAAAGTCATTTAACTCCACTTGCCTACCCCTTGCCACTCTTATTTAGAACTGATACTAAGACAGAAAGTAAAGTTTTTTTTAAATGCCCAAAGTTGGGAGATGGAGTATCTTGTGTGAGGAAAAGCAAGAAGACCAGTGCCATTGTATAGCAGAGTACAAGGCAGGTGTTTTGTTTCTTGTCCTTTGAAGAGGACCAATGACATCACAGGGTGATGGTTTTACTTGTGCATAAGTTGGAGTTAAGTGAGGCAGAGTTGAACAAAGTCATCAGCCTCATTGTATCTTCCAGGCATTGAAGTCTAATGGCAAGACAAGAGTTAAGATGATTGGCAATGGCCCCGGATGCAATGGATGACCTTGGTGTCTTCAGTGTCTGACCAAATGCTAAAACTCTACAAAGCTTGCTTCAACCACTTTCATGGCTATTGAAACAAATTGTTCTCATCCATTCATTCATCAGGGGAAAGTCTTCACATGCTTGGTGTTAGATATCCCCTTAATTCACCAAAAAGTTTGAGACCTGTCAATTACCCTTCATCTGGATTAGCTGGCCTACTGAGATGGTTTTACCAGTGTGTGGCCACTGCTCATGCTATAGCTTTTTGGAGCCACAGGTGAGAATTGGGCGAAAGATAGACATCAAAGGTGGATAAGCAGTCCTAAAAAGGGTTCAGCAAACCCTCACACCAGAGGTGCTAGTTCTCCTTAATGTGTAAAAAGACTGGAGGGGGAGGGAAGAGAAGTTTGAGTGCCAAATCAAGGGTGTTACACTTAATCCTGGAGGTGATAAGGAGCTCACTCCAGAAGGAGTTTATTGAATAGGATCAGACCTATGTTTTATTTTTTTAATTTGAAAAATTATATTTAATTAATTAATTTAAAATATTTTTCCATGGTTACATGATTCATGTTCTTTCCTTCCCTTCCTCCCACCCCCTCCCATAGGCAACAAGTAATTCCAATGGGTTTTGCATGTGTCATTGATCAAGACCTATTTCTATATTATTGATATTTGCACTAGGGTGATCATTTAGAGTCTACATCCCCAATCATATCCCCATCGAACCATGTGATCAAGCAGTTATTTTTCTTCTGTGTTTTTACTCCCACAGTTCTTTCTCTGGATATGGATAGTGTACTTTCTCAGAAGTCCCTCAGAATTGTCCTGGATCATTGCATTGCTGCTAGTAGAGAAGTTCATTACATTTGATTCAGACCTAAGCTTTAGGAAGATTACTTTGGCAGCTGAATGGGGAAGAGACTTGAGGCAGGGAGACCCATGAGTAGGCTATTGCAGTTGTCCAAATGTGAGATGATGAGGGTCTGCAACAGGCTAGTGTCAGTGTCAGAGGAGAGAAGGAGGCTCTGTAGACAACTCCAATTTTAGCCCAAAGTGCTTACTTAATGGTTGTCTTAATTTTGGTGTTACCTTGGACAAAACACTTAACACTAATGGTCTATGGTTTGCTTATCTATAAAATGAGAAAGTAGGACTAGGGATCCTCTAATATTTTTGCCCATTCTGACCTGATCTTACTAAACAACCTTTGAGGTAAGCAGTGCAAATTTTATTTTCTGAATTTTGAAGATGGGAAAACTAGCCTCAGAAATATGAAGACATTTGTCTGTCAGTAATGGGCAAACTATGGCCTGGTGGGCCAGATGTGGCCCCCTTGAAATGTTCTATCTGGCTGCATGACATTATTCCTAATCTGACAAATACAATGAGTAGGATACAATACAATGAAACTTCGAAAGAGTTACCTTAGAAACAGACTGATAGATGAGCATTTCCTTTCCTTTGGCCCCCTCTTTAAAAAGTTTGCCCATCACTGGTCTAAGTCATATAACTATTGATAAAAATAATAATAGTTAACATTTGTACAGTGCTTACTATGTGCCAGATTCTGTGCTAGATGCTTTATAAATATTCTCACTTGATCCTGACAACAATCTTGAGAGGTAAATGCTGTTATTATATCCACTTTACAGATGGAGAAATTGAGGCAAAGAGAAGTTAAGTGAATTATCCAAGGTTACACAGCTAGTAATGGTTTAGATTTGAACTCAGGACTTTATGACTTCAGACCCTCCACTCTGGGCACTATAGGATCACCTAGCTGTTATATTAAGTGTAAAATCTAGGACCTGAACCCAGGTTTTATGATTCCCAGATACATTGGTGCAGTGGAAAGAATGTGAATGTGATATAGACTAAAAAGTTATAAAGGATCAAGAGACAAATTGGTAGCTGCTTGGGATAACTAGAGCAGGCTTCTTAGAGAAGATGAGACCTGTGTTGCATCTTTTTTTTTTTTTTTTTTTTTTTTTTTACCCTTGTACTTTGGTGTATTGTCTCATAGGTGGAAGATTGGTAAGGGTGGGCAATGGGGGTCAAGTGACTTGCCCAGGGTCACACAGCTGGGAAGTGGCTGAGGCCTGGTTTGAACCTAGGACCTCCTGTCTCTAGGCCTGACTCTCACTCCACTGAGCTACCCAGCTGCCCCTGTGTTGCATCTTGAAAGATCATCAAAAGTTAGATAAGCCAATAGAATAAACCAATGGAGAGAAAAGAGAGGCAAGACGAGGAAGGGAAGGGGTCTGCCAGATACTATATAAAACACTTTCATAAATATTATGTCATTTGATCCTCACCACAACTCTGTGAGGTAGGTGATATTATTATCCTCATTTTACAGTTGAGGAAAATGAGACAAACAGATTTAACATCTTGCCCAGGGTCACAAAGCTAGGAATTGTCTGAGACTGGATTTGAAGTCAGGCTTCCTGACTCCAGGCCCAATGCTCTCTGTTCATTGTGTACCTAATTGTCTCAAAGCAGGAAAGCATGGGAGATTAGAATGTGGGCATTGAAGAAATTAGCCTGTCTATAGGAGAAGATGAATCCTAAGGAACACTGGAAGGTAAAATAAGCTTGTTTTGGGGGGTGGGAGGGACTAACTAATAAAGGAGCCTAAAAACCAGAACCATCTGGATTTTACCTTTCAGGCTCTCCAAGGAGTCATCTGAACCAGGAATGATTTTACCTTGGCCACATTCCTTAACATTTCTCAATTTTTAGGCCTTTTGAAGTTTGGACTTCCTCTCCCTTCCCTCTTCCCTTGCTCATCACCTCTCTAGATTGCCAGAACAACTTCCTAAGGCTATTCTCTCATCTTTTTCTGGCTGCCTTTATTTAAAATATAGGTGGTTAACTTTGCTTTGTTCCAAGGCTAATGGCTCCCTTCCAGGGCCTTCTTCTAATAGCTTACATTTATATAGCACTTGACAGTTGATAAAGTATCTTCACATTCATTACCTTATTTGAACCTCCCACCAGTGGAGGTGGGGAAGATAGAAGAGCTTTGATCATCCTCATTTTATGGATGAGGAAACTAAAGTTCAGAGGTGAAATTAAATAGTTTCTTACCTTAGACCACAAAAGGCACCAAGGGAGAGGGTGGGCATGGCTCAGGATAATCTATCCCCATCACTAGAAGTCAAGGTCTATGACCTCTCATGGTTTTCTTGGTCTGAGCAAGAAAAAAATGCAAGATCCTATTAGGAGTGAGGGTCTTGTCTGCAAAAAATAGTCACACCATCATAATTATCAGACATTTAAAATTTAGAAAACATTTTCTAAACATGATCTCATTTGAGTCTCACAACCACCCTGGGAGGGGAAAGGCCACCGATGCCAGCCCCAGTTAGTATACAGAAGAGGGGAAGGAACCTCATTCTGTGGGTGGATGAGTCTTTTAAATTGATGGGATCCAGAAAAAAAGCTTGGCCAGCTCAGCTCCACCTGGAGCTTAAAGAACAATTAGGAAGTGTTCTTGAATTAAAAAAGGGCACCATCCTTCCAGTCAGTGGGTCCCCCTGGCCTTTGCTGAGCTCCAGGAGGTAAGTCAATCAGTCAACATATTGATCAGTGCCTCCTAAGCCAAACATACTAGGCACTGTGGGTGGATACAAAGGCAAGGGAAGATACATTTCCTATCATGAGGGAGCATCTAGCTTGATGAAGGAGATTAGGACACAGAAATGGAAACCACTTTCAAAGCAATCTAGGTAGGGAAGCCAAATAACAGACTGCAAGCTACCATCAGTGATCAAGGGCAGAAGAGCCAAACTTGCAACAATGGACTAACTAATGAGCTGAGGGAGGTGAATCAAGGAAGTCTCTCCTTTCTCGTAAATCCTATTTCAGATGTAGAGTCTGAAAGGCAAGGCAAAGCCACAAAATGGGGGAGTGACAGTTGCTGATGAGGGTTTCCAATACACTGCTTGCTGCCTCATTGAAAACTGAGCAGGAGGCAGGAGGCAGGAGGCAGGAGGTTATGAGACAATGTCTCTCCTGGGAGCAATGCTTGGGAATTTGCAGCATTTTGCTGCAGTCTCTCATTCTCTCTCTTTTCCCCTGTCTCTGCCTCTCTTGTCTGCCTCTCTGTCTGTCACTCTCTCTCCCCCTCTTTTCCTTCCTATCTCCCTGTTTCCCTCCCTCCATGCCTCCTTCCTTTCTCTTCTTACTGTCCCTTTGTCTCTGTCTCCTTCCTTTCTCATCTCTATCTCAATCTCTCTCTGTCTCTCCCTTTTCTCCTCTCTCTCTCTCTATCTCTCTTCTCTGCCTCTGTCTCTCTCATTTCTTTTCTCTCTACCTCTCTCCCCCTTTTCTCATGTCTTTCCTTTCTCATGTCTGTCCTTTCTCATATCTGTCCTTTCACTCCAGTTCTCTTCCCTTCTCTTCTCTTCTCTTCTCTTCTCTTCTCTTCTCTTCTCTTCTCTGTCTCTTTCTGTCTCTCTCTGTCTCTCTCTCTGTCTCTCTCTCTTTCCCCCTCCTCTGACTCTCTCTCTCTCTCTCCCTTCTCATGTTTCTCCTTTCTCTTCTCTCTATTGTTAGGGTTCAAAATGGGTGGCCTCCAGAGGAACACACGAGACAATGCAATCAAAGCAGGAGAAAGCTTTATTGCCAGTACGCACTGGGGAAACTCATCAAAGAGAGTCCCGAGGGGGCATTCAGAATAAGGAATATATATATGTTTCTGGGATATAGGTGCCTTTGTCTTAGGGTGAGCTAATAGCTAGACAGAGGTAGTAGGGGATGCTGTCAGGTACCACAGGACATGATTCTTAATCTTCAAGGCTGTTCTGTCTAGGAATCTTCTCATCTAGGGGCCCTGGGGCTTTCAGCCAGGAGTTGTCCCTGGGACTGTGAGTCAGAGATAACTGCCCTGCTTGAGCCAGGCATGACGTTATCCAAAAACCCCTGCTTAATTGCCAAGTTTAGCTTTTTGGCCATAATATTCTTATAAGCTATAAGCTATAATATTTCTATAAGCTTTTTTGGCTATAACACTATCTGTCTCTCCCCCTTCTCATCTCCTTTTTCTTCTTTCTCTGCCTCTGTCTCAGTCTCTTTCCCTCTCTGTCTCTGTCCCTCCCCTCCCCCTCCCATTCATACATTCTCCTTTCTTACACACATTGTCTCTGAGTCCCAGAAGTCATTGCCTCCCCTATATGCTTATTCAGCTTCTATCAACTGACATTTATCGCTGGGAATAATGAAAGGAGTGTTTTTTATACTCTGGGGCCTCAGCAATGCCATAGGGAGACAGATCCCTGTGTTGCAAATAATTAATTTAGCTACATATTGCATAACATTCTAAAAAGCTTTCTGGGGTGATCTCCTGCCGGCTGGACATTCTGAGCTTATCAATATTGCATCGCATTTGGGCAGTACTGTTATGCAGCTTCATTAAAAATTTAATTCATGGTTTAAATCTGCAGTGTTCCCTTAAAAGCAGAGCTGGAGGAGGGATAGAGTGGAGTGGAATTTGAGGGATCTCAGTTATGCGTCTTCGAAGTGAAGGAAAGGAGGAGCTTCCCAGTTTCTGTGGCTCCAAGTAGCTCCTTCTTTTCAGATTGGAAGTCTCAGAAACCAAGATGGGCCCAGGAAATGAGCATTTTAAAGTTGGGTCTTCATTCATTAATCCATTAATGAAGGGAGGGGGGAGGGGAATGGATGATTGAAAAAAAAAAAGCATTTGTTAACTACAGGCAACCCTTAGACATCCATGGGGTTAGTGCCCCTGCAATTTCGAAAATCCAAGTAAAATTTTTGGCCTTTCCTTCATACCAGAGAAGAAGTCTGAATTTCTTATTTTTCTTTTATGGGGTGTTTACAGTACCTTATTGTAAAATCTGGGTTAAGTGTTTGGTCATAGGCTATATGAAAGTCAATGTTAAGATACTGCTTGCTACATTTCTAGACTTTTTATGTCATCTGCTGGTGTCATGATGCTTTTAAGTTATTTTTGCAAACTTTAACTTCTTACTTATTTTAACTTAAAGAAATTGTGTGCATTTATGGTTTTAAAAGACAAAATATGTTGATATTGTACAATACTATACATTTATTTATGCATTTCTGAGTTTCTAAACTTTTTCTGTGTCATCTGCTGGCCTTTGGGTGTCAGAAACAGCTTCTGCAAAACTCCCCCCAAATTTCTTTCTAACTTCTTATGAAAACTATGATATAGTGAAACCCCAATGAGGAAAGTCTCAATGTATATACCTGTACTTACTTTGTGCCATGGTTGATGCTAAGCACTTGAGAAACAAATGCAAAAATTAAAAGCAGTCTCTGTCCTCAAAAAGTTTACATTTTAATAGAAGACATAACATGGGAGGGGGTAGTGCTTTGGGAGAGGCACTTTAGTCCAGAAAGTTATGTGCATGACGAGTGAAGCTATAATAAAATAGACTGACATATACAATCTAGGGAAAATGGCAGAGTAGATTTGACTTTGGCTCATGGTTCCAGATTGGAGATTGGAGAGGGTGATGAAAAGATACCCCTGAAGGAACAAGACAAGAGAGTAGGGAATGAAGTAAAGAATACCTGAGATTTTTCTAGTAGTTATTCCGGGGAGGCAGCTATCATGCTATATATCAAGTTATAGATAGCAGGAGATGGCCAGAACATTAGGGATTAAGTGTCTAAACATATTTGTGCATACAACGTGCACACAAACACACAAAGGGAATACCCATGTCTTTGGCATTTGCTTGAAGTTCTACCATTTGCCATTCAGTTCTTTGTGTTAAATGCTTTCCTCTATCCTTTATTCTTCTTTTAAACTGCAAAAATACCCTTGGTATTTTTAAAAAATATTTTAGATAGCACTATTAAGCATCTAATAGTAAATTAATTTTATGGCCTCTGACATGTGTATTTAAATCTGAAAAGACTAATACAATGTTGACAGAGTTGTAAACTGGTCCAACTAGTCCAGAAAACAGTTGGGAATTTTGCAAGAGAAGTCCCAAAACAGTTCATGTTCTACCACCTGTTGGTCCCAAACCTGAATCTTCCAAGTTCAAAACTTCCAGGTTTTCCTTGTCATCCTATTATCCATCCTTCACCTTATATATCCATACATTTGCAAAATCTTGTCTTTTCTACCTCCATGATCTCTCTTATATCCTATCCCTTCTTCCTACTTCTACCCTGACACTAGTTCAGGCAAGTGATGTGCCAATACATGATTAACAACCTGCTCTCCAAAAACACAAAATCCTGTGCTACAAGACAAACCTTTAAGTTTATTCTTCATTTTTAACATTATAAGTCTAGACAATCAATAAAACAATAAATCAAGGTGTGATTTGTAGCATTTGCCAATTTCTGAGTTGTGAATGCTCACATTGAAATTTTAACAATTAGCTCTCCAGAGCCAGTATAAGCTGACTTGAGCACACCCCATGTTCAGACCCTCCACACCTCTCTCTGGCACCATTCCAATAATAGCCTTCTCCTTGTTTCTTTACCTTGAGTTTATCCCCTCTACAATCCACCCTCCACATAACTGTTAAAGTGATTTTCCTTAAAACATAATATGACTGATCCAGTCATTCTGGAGAGTAATTTGGAACTATCCCTGAAGGGCTATAAAAATGTTGACCTTAGTTTCCCTTTGACCTAGCAAGATCACTTATAGGTCTATATTCCAAAGAGATTTTTTTATAAAGGAAAAGGACCTATATATACAAAAATATTAATAGCAATTTTTTTCTGCTGGCAAAGAACAGGAAATTGAGGGGATGCCCATCAACTGTCAAATGGTGGAACAAATTGTAATATATCATTGTGATGGAATATTATTATGCTATAAGAAATGACACAAAGGTACTTTAAAAAACAAATAAATAAGTAATTATATTAAAATTCCTGTGTAATTCCTTCCTTTTATCCTCTCCCCCATTAGAGAAGGCACCATTTGACAAAAAGATACATGTATACATAAAACTATGTTTTGCTTATTTTTTATAAGTTTTTTCCTCTGAATGTGGACATATACAATTCATTCTTCAAACGATATTTCTGTTGCTGAATGTAATGTTCTTGTTCTGCTCATTTCACTCTTCATGACTTCATATAGGTTTTTCCATGTTTTTAAAAAAAGTAACCTGGGGGGCAGCTGGGTAGCTCAGTGGAGTGAGAGTCAGGCCTAGAGACAGGAGGTCCTAGGTTCAAACCCGGCCTCAGCCACTTCCCAGCTGTGTGACCCTGGGCAAGTCGCTTGACCCCCATTGCCCACCCTTACCAATCTTCCACCTATGAGACAATACACCGAAGTACAAGGGTTAAAAAAAAAAGTAACCTGCTCATCATTTCTTACAATGTAGCATTCTATCACAATCATATGCCACAACTTGCTTAACCATTCCCCTATTGATGGACATCCTCTCAATTTCCCATTTGTTGTCACCAAAAAGATAAAGAGCAGGACACTTTTAGAAAAACCTGGAAAGACTTACATGAACTGATGTAAAGTCAGCAGAACTAAGAGAACAATGTACACAGTAATAGCAATATTGTATAAGAATCAATTGTGAATGATTTGGCCATTCTCAACAATACAAAAACACAAGACAATTCTGAAGGACTTATGATGGAAAATGCTATCTACCTCCAGAGAAAGAACTGATGGAATATGAATGCAGATTCAATTACGCTGTTTTAAAATTTCTTTATTTTTCCTGTTTTTCTTTTTGTTGTTGGTTTTCTTTCATAACATGACCAATATGGAAATACATTTTGCATGACTGCATATGAATAATCTTTATCAAACTGCTTTCCTTCTCAGTGAGGGAGGTAGGGAGGGAAGGGTAAGAGAAAATTTGAAACTTGAATTTGTAAAAACACAAAGGCTAAATTTTTTCCCATGTAATTGGAAAAAATATCTTAAAATTTAAAGTTAAAACAAACAAACAAGAAAACATAGTTTGAACCCAACTGAAAAAAACTCCAGTGGCTCCCTATTCCCTTTCATATATAACCCCCCCATTTGACATTTAAAGTCCTTCACAACATAGCTCCAATATACCTTCCTAGCTTTATTATACATTCCTTCCCTCTACCTATACTAAATTCTGTTTAAATTGACAATCTTGCTGTTCCTCACACAGAACTCTAACTTCTATATCTGTGTTTTCCCTGGCTATACTCTATGCTAGGAATGTATTCACTCTCATTTCTTAGAAATCATTGATTCCTTCAAACGTCACATTCTACATGAAATCTCTTCTGGTTCCTTAAGAGACCCTGTCCACAAGTTATCTTCTAATTATTTTGTATACATTCTGAATGTGTTTATGTAGCATCCTCTTACCCTCAACACACTTGCATGCTTCGTGCATCTCTGGAGATTTCAGCTTCCCAGAACACACTGAGGATATCTATTCTATTCCACAGGCATCCAACCCAGATGCATCGCAATTTCTTGGTTAAAGAGGGTGTTGTATTCATTTTTTTATATGTTGTCTCCCTGCAATGAAATGCAAACTCATTTTTTCCCTTTGTATTTCCAACATTAAGCAGAGTACTTGGCTCATGTTGTTCAGTAATTTTTAGACCTGTCCAATTTTCTGAAAGAGTATTGGGGTTTTTTGGAGTTTGGGGAGTTTTTTTGGCAAAGATACCAGACTTGTTTGCTATTTCCTTCTCCAGTTCACTTTACAGATAAAGAAACTGAGGCAAACAGGGTGAAGTGATTTGCCCAGGGTCACATAGTAAGTGTCTGAGGCCAGCTTTGAATTTAGGAAGCTGAATCTTCCTGACACTAGGTCCAGCACTCTATCCACTGCACCACATATCTGCTCTAGGGCAAATAGTAGATGCCTAATAAATGATTGCTGCTGAGTTGATTAATAGAGCCATTCAGAGTCAGTAAGCATTTATTAAATGCCTGCTATGTACCAGACACTGTATTATGTGCTGAAGAAACAAAGGAAAGGCATAAGACAGTTTTTTCCCTTGAGGAGATCACATTTTAATGAAGGAAGGCTCATAAAAAAGAAGCAGAAAAATGGTGGGGGTAAGAAGAGTGGAGACAAGGAAGGAGGAAGGCTACACATTGCTGGAATAAATTCAACATTGCATGATGAAATCTTACAGCAGAGGAAAGAAATGATTTGAAGAGGTGAGAGTTTCAGAGCTGATTTCATTTTGCAGAATGATGAGTTTTTTGAGATCATGATTTCCAAGAAAGCAGCCCAGTGGGAAATAATGAAGTGAATTCTCTGAGAGCCCTTCTTAAATGGTAAAAGATCAGGCAGGTGTTCTGCGTTGAATAGCCTCCACCTCTTTCAAATAGGGAGGCAGAGGGAGCCCAAGGGCAAAGCATAGACATAAATAGCCACATCCTTTGTGACATAAAAAAGTGGAAACAAAATGGGTGACCATCAATTAGCAAATGGCTGAACAGATTATGGTATATGAGTCCAATGGGATATTATTGCACCGTAAGAAGAAATATGAGGCATTTAGAGACATGAAGACTTAAATGAAGCAATGCAGAGTGGAGAAAGCAGAACCAAGAACAACTCTAAAGGTTAGTTAGAGAATAAACAATTATTAAACTCCTACTAAATGCTAGGCAGGGCCAGCTAGGTGTCACAGTGGATAGAGTGCTGGGCCTGGAGTTAGGAAGACTCATTTTCCTAAGTTTAAATCTGATACTAGACACTTACTAGCTGTGTGCCCTGGGAAAATCACTTAATACTGTTTGCCTCAGCTTCCTCATCTGTAAAATCAAGTGGGGATGGAAATGGCAAATCATTCCAGTATCTTTTCTGTGAAAACTCCAAATGAGATGATGAAGAGTTTGACACAACCGAAAATGACTGAACAATAACAACAAATATTCCAGACTCTATGCTAAGCACTGGGGATACAAATAGCTGAAAAAGATAAAATGTAAGAGAAAAATAATTATTTGAGGTTAAATATGATAAATTATTTTAAAATTATTTTAAAAAGAGAATCTTAGATACAAGTATGAGAAATATGAAGCAGGAGAGAAATTTCAAGAGATCAGTGAAGATTTTGTTTTATTATTTTTTATTTTAATAACAAATTTCCACATAAATTTTCCGAAGTTATATGATCCAAATTGTCTCCTCCTTTTCTTCCCTCCACCTTCCTGGAGCTGACAATTCAATCTGGGTAATACCTGTATTATCATGCAAAACATCAGTGAATATTTCATGGAGTTAATGGTACTTAATTTGAGCCTGGAAGGGAGGAAGACTATCTTAATATATAGAAATGGAGAAGAGAGGATGTCGTAGGCATGAGGGACACTATGTTAAACAAAGAAACAAATTTGGGAGTTGGTAAGCTGAGAAGGGGGAACTTGGGGGAAAGGGTAGTTTATTTTGGCTACAACAAAAAACTACCATAAGAAAGTAATATATTGTTGCCTTTGGGGCACTTGGGTGCTGTAGAAACGGCTTATATTGGTTTGTGTGCTGCTTTCCATAAGTCTTTATTAAGTAACATCACTTTATTAACTAACTAAAGAGAGGATATAATATGTAATTTTTCCACCATGGAACATCATATCTAAGCCAGCAGCTCAGTGGTCCTATCAAATTCTCTCTGACATATGTGTGAGTGAAACTCTTTAGTGTACATGAGTTAGCCTTCTACTTCGCCAAGTCATGTAATTTCAAATAGCTGGTTGTGGGGAGGGAAAAAACCTTACTGACCTTGTTCTGAATTCTAGGTTCAGGGACTGATCTAAAATGCTTGTAATTTTTTAAAACACACATACTTCAGAAATTTCCTGACTTCATGGATGAAATTCACCCCAATGTTGATATCACAAGTAAATAACTTTTTTTTTTTTGTGACCACTTTGTTCATCTAACATACTGAAGATGTGAAGGAGGAGTTTTTAGCATGCCTACATGTAACATGACCACATCCCACAGCCTTCTCCTTCACCCACAGGGTGGGAATCACAGGGAATCACAGTCATTATATAGGGATACACTCCTTGACCTGGATTGTAACAGGGAAAGCAAGAGAGATAGGGAAGGTAGGGAAAGTAATGCTAAAAAGTGTATCAGTTAGAAGCTGCCTGTCCTGATCATTTGATCTGACCTGGATTGCCTCAGCTCTTGGGCTTGACTGGCTGCTCTCTATTTTATTAAATTAAATTAAAGATGAACTTGTAGAGTGGTCCATCTTCTGGCTACTAATTTAATCTCAGCTCTCCCACTACCTCTTCTTGAACAAACTATAACAGCAGCAAAAAATAAAATAAAATAAAATAAAGACTGAAGCCAATATGACTCCTTAGAAGTTCTGAATTACAAGAATAAAATGGTAAAAAGCATTCTTACCTCTCTCTTCTGCCCACTGTGCCGAATAGCCTGGCTATTCTCTCCCAAATGCAAAGGTCATTGGAAAAAGAGACTTGTACTTTTACATACAAAATCTTACTCCACTTGCTTATACTTACCTTTATCTCTGTTGTGAGAGTGTGGTTGAGTCAATCCCTTCAATGTTTATTTGACATAAAGATGATTGAGAAAAAGGTTTCCCCTAGCCTCAGTCAGGTACCTCTGCCTGCACTCAGGTCCTGGAATTCCATGATTTGTTTTTATTCATTGTACAATACTCAAGAGATTAAGCTATTCGTTGTGTGGGACCTGTTACATAAGCTCAACTTGCTAAGAAGATTCCCAATAAAGAGCTCAATTTCTTCTCAAAAGTTTTGTTCAATCAAGAGAACTATTTAATTAATAGCAATACTTTCAAGACAACAATCAAGCCTGAAAGAAAACTCTAATCATCTAATAACAAATCACAATTCCAGTGGACATATATATATATATATATATATTTTAAAACCCTTACCTTCCGTCTTGGAGTCAATACTGTGTATTGGCTCCAAGGCAGAAGAGTGGTAAGGGCTAGGCAATGGGGGTCAAGTGACTTGCCCAGGGTCACACAGCTGGGAAGTGTCTGAGGCCAGATTTGAACCTAGGACCTCCCGTCTCTAGGCCTGGCTCTCAATCCACTGAGCTACCCAGCTGCCCCCTGGACATATATTTTTTGCTTTCATAAAAAGTGCTGCTATTGAACACTTTGGTAAATATAATCTTTCCTTCTGTCCTTTATAGGAGTCATATGCATTTCGAGTCCCTAATAAGTGTTTTGGGGGTTCAAAAGTAAGTTTATTCCATTCGACATCAAAAACTTGATGATCAAATACAGCTAGATATATAGATCTGGAAGTTATTCACCTGGAAATAAAAATTGAAAACATGGAAATATACTTGAACACCAAGGGGAAAACTATAGAGAGTGAAAAAAAATATACCTTTGGAAGATGTAGCCTGGAACAACATCCTATTGAGAAAGAATGAGGAAGAAGAGCCAGAGAAAAAGGGATCAGAAAAGACAGAAAGAAAATGAAGAGGTATCATGGATTCATAAGCCATAGTGTAAGGACTTAAGAATTGGTGAGGAGAAAAAAAAGACTTGGTGAATAGAGAAGGAGTGGGGTGAAGTGACTGTAAATACTCTTCCTAGAAGTTGAACAGTGAAGGAGAGGGGATGTTTAGAAGGAGAGCTTCTGGAGGCAGCATAGCCTAAGGGAAGATTTGGTTTAAGATAGAGGAGGTAGGCAGTAAGTTTGTAGGCAGTAAGGAAGGAACCAGTGAGAGGGGAGAAATGGAAGGGAATAGGATTTTAGACAGAAGTGGGGAAGTTAGCCTTGGCAAGGAAGAATGAGGGAAAGGAGAATGGGGATGGGTGAAGTAAGAGAAAGATAGCCATGGCACCTCACTATGTGCATCCTATTTGGAAATGAATATTCCCCCTACCAAGAGAGAACACATTAAGTCCCTAATGTCAAAGTGTGAATTAATTTATTAGTTATTCTGGTGATCTGAAACAGCAGTAGCCTAAAAGCAATGGAACCTGGAGCCAGAGAGGGGTACGGAGGGTGCATTGGAAGTGAAGAAAAGTGAAGGGGAAAAAAAGGAAAAGGCCAGTTTTTCATAGTCATATACTTCTGATATAGATAGATAGATAGATAGATAGATAGAAAGATAGGTAGATGGGTAGATGGGTAGATAGATAGATAGACTCATACATAGATATAGACATTTATGTATTTATTTTTATATGTATTTATATAGATTGATGTTGTTTGGTTGCTTCAGTCATACCTGACTCCTTGTGACCCCATTTATGGTTTTCTTGGCAAAGATACTGATATGATTTACCATTTACTTCTTCAGATCATTTTAATGAGGAGAAACTGAGGCAAATGGAGTAAAGTGACTTGTCCAGGGTCACACAGCTAATGTTTGAGATCAGATTTGAATTTAGGAAGATAAATCTTCCTGACTCTAGCCATATTGTCACCTCTCTCTATATATGCATACATATACACAAGCATACACATACATATACAAGTATATGTGTATAGATTACACATGTATCTTCATGCATTATGTGTATGTGTATACATATGTTACATATAACATACACCCTTTCATTTAAGCCATTCAGGTTTAAAACTTAAGGCTCTGAGGACACTGAGTAATACTGAAGAGAACTCAGCCACACAGCTAATACAAATCAGAAACAGGATTTGGTTCTAGGTCTTCTCATCTCTGTGTACAGCAAACTATCAATCCATATAATGGAATACATGTTTATATATATTTAGACATACATATCATTCCCTTTTTCATTCCTCCAGCAAACATTATTAGGTTCTGTTTATGCTCAATTTATGTATAATCATATTGCCCTGTCCATTACTACAGAGTCACTTTACCAATCATACTATGCCCTTCCCCATATTTTAAGGGCCATACCTATAAAGGACAAGTCATTTAAGAGCCCTAGACAAGATTTGAAGATCATATCTCTGTGCTCTTTCACCCCTAAATGTTTGCTGAAACATAAAACATCAATCTAGACCTGGAGGGACATCAGAGACCATCTAGTCTTGCCCTTTCACTTTTTGAATGAAGAAACTGAGGTCCATGTGTGATTTGCCACAAATATCTGTAGACCATGGAGTCTGAGATTTTATGGAAGGAAAGTTGTATGTATTTATTTTATTTTTTAAACTCTTACCTTATATCTTAGTACACACACACACACACACACACACACACACACACATACATTTCAAGGCAGAAGAGCAATAAGGGCTAGGCATTTGAGCTTAAGTGACTTGCTTGAAATATTTGAGACCAGATTTGAACCTGAAATCTTCCATCTGAGTCCACTGTGCCAACTAGCTGTTAGTTGTATAAACTAGTATGTGTTTATAAAAAGTGTCCCTATCTGGGGACTTTTCTTGTGTTGTGCCTTAGGAGTCTGTCCTCCATGTTCTGGCTCTGGTTGGTACTAATACATTTCCAGGGGACAAAGACGGAAAATAAGAGAATTGTTTCTTTTCTCTAGGAGGCTTATAAGTCACCAGATTTGAATGAATTTCAGAGATCTAGTCTGAAATGAAGGAAAAGATTTAGATACCAGGTGAAGACCACCACCAAAGTAACCTTCATGAAATTCCAGTCCTTCAGGGAAAGGGAGCATCCTGGGGATTGGGCATCAATCCAATTGTAGAAGAATGCCTGGCACCATCACCAACAGACATCACATTTAACCTTGGCTGACTATAGAATAAACAGATGTTTTATAGAGAAGTGACTGTCCTAGTCACTTTAAAAAAATCTTTACCTTCTGTCTTAGAATTTATATTGAGTATTGGTTCCAAGGCAGAAATGCTGTAAGGGCTAGGTAATTGGGGTTATGTGACTTGTCCAGGGTCACACAGGAAGTGTCTGAGGCCACATTTGAACCCAGGACTTCCCATCTCTAGGCCTGGCTCTCTATCCAATGAGCCACATAGCTGCCCCCAGGAGTCACTCTTCAAACATTTATGCCCTTTAGGAAAATTATTTGTAGGAGGTACTGGGGATATGTTTATCTGGTTATATTAGGGCTGAATCAATTGAAGACAACTTCAAGGTACTTTACAACTCTAAGACTGTATCATTCTGTGTATTTCCTCTCAAAGAATTCCTGGGAGAAATGGGCTTTGAAGAGCCTGCCTGTGAGTAAGGTGGTCTGGGTAATAGAAATGGCAGGTCACTGATTTACCTTGGGGACTGTTACAAAAGTCAAAGGGAGAAATCTGAGATTCTAAAGGTCTGAACTAGAATCCTTCCCATGTTCCACATATTTTCTTAGTGTAAATTTGCAACATCCAGCACTAAAGTGTTTCTGAGCTACAGATAAAGTTCTTCTCTAAATGTTAAATCCCTTAATTAATCAACCGAGTTCTGAATGAACAGGATTGCAGATCCAATTTCTCTTCCTGGGAAAGTGTATTTATGGTCTTTTTTTTAAAAACATTTATTAGTATTCATTTTTAACCTGTTTACATACTTTATGCCCCTACTTTCCCCTTCACCCCCCACTTTCCCCCCACCCATGGCCAACGCACATTTCCACTGGTTGTAACATGTGTCCTTGTTCAGGGCCTATTTCCAAATTGTTGTTAGTTGCATTGGTGTGGTAGTTTCGAGTCTACATCCCCAATCATGTCTGCCTCAGCCCCTGCATTCAAGCAATTGTTTATCTTCTATGTTTCCTCTCCTGCAGTCCTTCCTCTGAATGTGGGTAGCATCTTTACCATAAATCCCTCAGCGCTGTCCTGTGTCATTGCATTGCTGCTGGTACAGAAGTCCATTACATTCGATTTTACCACAGTATATCAGTCTCTGTGTACAATGTTCTTCTGGCTCTGCTTCTTTAGCTCTGCATCAGTTCCTGGAGGTCTTTCCAGTTCACCTGGAACTCCTCCAGTTTATTATTCCTTTTAGCACAATAGTATTCCATCACCCGCATATACCACATTTTGTTGAGCCATTCCCCAATTGAAGGACATACCCTCCCTTTCCAGTTCTTTGCCACCACAAAAAGCACAGCTATAAATATTTTCGTACAAGTCTGTTTATTTATGATCTCTTTGGGGTACAATCCCAACAATGGTATGGCTGGATCAAAGGGCAGGCAGTCTTTTATAGCCCTTTGGGCATAGTTCCAAATTGCCAGCCAGAATGGTTGGATCAGTTCACAGCTCCACCAGCAATGCATTAATGTCCCAATTTTGCCACATCCCCTCCAGCATTCATTGCTCTCCCCTTCTTTCATTTTAGCCAATCTGCTAGGTGTGAGGTGGTATCTCAGAGTTGTTTTGATTTGCATTTCTCTAATTATTAGAGATTTAGAACATTTTCTCATGTGTTTATTGATACTTTTGATTTCTTTACCTGAGAATTGCCTATTCATGTCTCTTGCCCATTTTTCAATTGGGGAATGGCTTGACTTTTTATACAATTGCTTTAACTCCTTGTATATTTGAGTGATTAGACCCCTGTCAGAGTTTTTTGTTATAAAGATTTTTTTCCCAATTTGTTGTTTCCCTTCTGATTTTGACTACATTGTTTTTGTTTGTACAAAAGCTTTTTAGTTTAATATAATCAAAACCATTTAATTTACATTTTGTGATTTTCTCTAACTCTTGCTTGGTTTTAAAATCTTTCCTTTCCCAGAGATCTGACAGGTATACTATTTTGTGTTCACTTAACTTATTTATAGTTTCCCTCTTTATATTCAGGTCATTCACCCATTCTGAGTTTATCTTGGTGTAGGGTGTGACATGTTGATCTAAACCTAATCTCTCCCATATTGTTTTCCAAATTTCCCAGCAGTTTTTGAAGATACTAGGAATAGTTTGGTATGTCTAACAGAGGAACAGCTCCAACAGATTTTGATGGCTGTCAGCCAAGGGAATAAACCTATTTCACAGATTGAGAGTGGAAAGAAAGAAGAAAAATGTCAAAACAATTTACATCTTAACAGTTTTCCTAATGAGTCAAAGGACGAGAACATTATGGGATTACTTCAAAAAGCTGAAGACATTTCACCTATCCCAGATGACAGTATCTCGGTGTTAAAAAACAGAAGACATCTATGCCGTGTGAGCAGAAACTTGCCATAAAGACTGTATGGAAACCATCTGATATGTTCAGTACTCTAGGGGAGAGAGAGAGAGAGAAGAGTTTGCTGGAAGCAAAGAAATTCCAGTGGAGGAACTATTTTGTCAAATAGTGGATTCATGTCCCAAAAGTTGGGCTCTTTGGGTTTATCATACACTGTCTTGCTGATGTCATTAACCCCAAGTCTATTCCACTGATCCTCCCTTCTATCTCTTAGCCAGTACCATATTGTTGTTTTTTAAATTTAAACATTTATTAATAATCATTTTTAACATGGTTACATGATTCATGCTCCTACTTTCCCCTTCACCATCCCCCACACTCCCCCCATCCATGGCCAATGCACATTTCCACTGGTTTTGTCATGTGTCCTTGATCAAGACCTATTTCCAAATTGTTGGTGGTTGCATTGGTGTGGTAGTTACGAGTCCACATCCCCAATCATGTCCACCCCGACCCATGCGTTCAAGCAGTTGCTTTTCTTATATGTTTCCTCTCCTGCAGATCTTCCTCTGAATGTAGGTAGCATTCTTTACCATACATCCCTCAGAGGTGTCCTGGGTCATTGCATTGCTGCTGGTACCAGAGGTCCATTACATTCAATTTTACCATAGTATATCAATCTCTGTGTACAATGTTCTTCTGGCTCTGCTTCTTTAGCTCTGCATCAGTTCCTGGAGGTCTCTCCAGTTCACCTGGAACTCCTCCAGTTTATTATTCCTTTTAGCACAATAGTATTCCATCACCCGCATATACCACAATTTGCTCAGCCATTCCCCAATTGAAGGGCATACCCTCCTTTTCCAGTTTGTTGCCACCACAAAAAGCGCAGCTATAAATATTTTCATACAAGTCTGTTTATCTATGATCTCTTTGGGGTACAAACCCAACAATGGTATAGCTGGATCAAAGGGCAGGCAGTCTTTATCTTGGTGTAGGGTGTGAGATGCTGATCTAGACCTAATCTCTCACATATTGTAATCCAAATTTCCCAGCAGTTTTTGTCAAATAGTGGATTCATGTCCCAAAAGTTGGGCTCTTTGGGTTTATCATACACTGTCTTGCTGATGTAATTTACCCCAAGTCTATTCCAGTGATCCTCCTCTCTGTCTCTTAGCCAGTACCATATTGTTTTGATGACTGCTGCTTTATAGTATAGTTTAATATCTGGTACTGCTAGGCCCCCTTCCTTCACATTTTTTTTCATTATTTCCCTTGATATTCTTGATCTTTTGTTATTCCAAATGAAATTTGTTATAGTTTTTTCTAATTCAGCAAAGAAGTTTTTTGGTAGCTTGATAGGTATGGCGCTAAATAGGTAAATTAATTTGGGTAGAATTGTCATTTTTATTATGTTAGCTCGTCCTACCCATGAGCAATCAATGGCTTTCTAATTGTTTAAATCCAGTTTTATTTGTTTGGAAAGTGTTTTGTAGTTGTTTTCAAATAATTTCTGTGTTTGTTTTGGTAGATAGATTCCTAAGTATTTTATATTGTCTAGGGTGATTTTAAATGGTGTTTCTCTTTCTACCTCTTGCTTCTCTAATGTGTTGGAAATGTATAGAAATGCTGATGATTTATGTGCATTTATTTTGTATCCTGCAACTTTGCTAAAGTTGTTGATTATTTCTACAAGCTTCTTAATTGATTCTCTAGGATTTTTTAAGTAGATCATCATATCATCTGCAAAGAGTGATGGCTTAGTCTCCTCATTGCCTATTTTGATACCTTCAATTTCTTTTTCTTCTCTAATTGCTACTGCAAGTGTTTCTAGTACTATGTTGAATAATAGAGGTGATAATGGGCATCCTTGTTTCACACCTGATCTTATTGGGAAGGCTTCTAATTTATCCCCATTGCATATGATGCTTGTTGATGGTTTTATGTATATACTGTTTATTGTTTTTAGGAAAGGTCCTTCTATTCCTATACTTCTCAGTGTTTTCAATAGGAATGGATGCTGTATTTTGTCAAAGGCTTTTTCAGCATCTATTGAGATAATCATGTGATTTTTGTTTGTTAGACTCTTGATATGGTCAATTATGTGGATGGTTTTCCTAATGTTGAACCAACCTTGCATTCCTGGTATAAATCCCACCTGATCATGGTGGATGATCTTCTTAATTACTTGCTGGAGTCTCTTTGCTAGTATTCTATTTAAGATTTTTGCATCTATGTTCATTAGGGAGATTGGTCTGTAGTTTTCTTTCTCTGTTTTTGATCTCCCTGGCTTTGGAATCAGTACCATATTTGTGTCATAAAAGGAATTTGGTAGGACTCCTTCTTTGCTTATCATATCAAATAATTTGTATAGTATTGGGATTAGTTGCTCTTTGAATGTCTGATAGAATTCATTTGTGAATCCATCAGGCCCTGGCGATTTTTTCTTAGGGAGTTCTTTGATGGCTTGTTCAATTTCTTTTTCTCATATGGGATTATTTAGGTATTCTATTTCTTCTACTGTTAATCTAGGCAGTTTATATTTTTATAAATATTCATCCATATCTCCTAAATTGTTATATTTGTTGCCATATAATTGGGCAAAATAGTTTTTAATGATTGCCTTAATTTCCCCTTCATTAGAGCTGAGGTCTCCCTTTTCATCTTTAATACTGTCAATTTGGTTTTTTTCTTTCCTTTTTTTATTAGATTGACCAGTACTTTGTCTATTTTATCTGTTTTTTCAAAATACCAGCTTCTAGTCTTATTTATTAATTCAATAGTTCTTTTACTTTTGATTTTATTGATTTCTCCCTTAATTTTTAGTATTTCTAATTTAATTTTCATCTGGGGATTTTTAATTTGTTAGCTTTCTAATTTTTTGAGTTGCATACCCAATTCATTAATCTCTGCCCTCCTTAATTTGTTAATATATGCATTCAAGGATATAAATTTCCCCTTTAGTACTGCCTTGGCTGCGTCCCACAGAATTTAGTAGGATGTCTCATCATTTTCATTCTCTTCAATGAAATTGTTGATTGTTTCTATGATTTCTTCTTTGACAAATTGGTTTTGGAGAATCATATTGTTTAATTTCCAATTGGATTTTGATTTGCCTGTCCAGGTTCCCTTACTAATTATTATTTTTATTGCATTATGGTCTGAGAAGGTTACATTTATTATTTCTGCTCATTTGCATTTGTTTGCAATGATTCTATGTCCTATTACATGGTCAATCTTTGTGAATGTAGCATGTGCAGCTGAAAAGAAGGTGTATTCCTTTTTGTCCCTATTTATTTTCCTCCACATATCAATTAAATCTAATTTTTCTAGGACTTCATTCACCTCTCTTACCTGTTTCTTATTTATTTTTTGGTTTGATTTATCTAGATCTGAAAGAGGTATATTTAGATCTCCCACTATTATGGTTTTACTATCTATTTCCTTCTTGAGCTCTGCCAGTTTCTCCTTTATGAATTTGGATGCTATACCACTTGGTGCATATATATTGAGCAGTGTTATTTCCTCATTGTTTATACTGCCTTTAATCAGGATGTAATGACCTTCCCTGTCTTTTTTAATCATATCTATTTTTACTTTGGCTTTGTCAGAAATCACAATAGCCACTCCTGCCTTCTTTTTCTCATTTGCTGCCCAAAAGATTTTGCTGAAGCTCTTAACCTTAAACTTGTGTGTGTCTACCCGCCTCATATGTGTTTCTTGTAGACAACATATGGTAGGATTTTTGCTTTCTCATCCACTCTGCTATTTGCTTGTTTTATGAGCGAGTTCATCCCATTCACATTCAGAGTTACAATTATCAGTTGTGCATTCACTGACATTTTTGTATCCTCCCCTAGACCCACCCCTTCTTCTTACATTATTTTCTTTTAAACCAGTAGTTTGCTTTGAGCTGGTATCCCTTATCTCCTCCCTTGATTGACTTCCCTTTCTGCCCCCTCCCTTGTTTTTCCCCTCTTTTTGTTTTTTAAAGGCCTAATGAATCCCAACCCCCTTCTTCTTCCCTCCCTTTTTTGACCTCCCCACTCCCCTGCTCCCTTTGGTTTGTCCCTTCTGATTTTCTCAGTAGGGTTAGATAGAGTTTTTTATCTGAATGGATAATAAAGCTACTCTTCCCTCTCCGTGTTGATTACACTGAGAGTAAGGTTTGATTATTCCCTCTTAATGCTCTCTTCCTCTCCTTCTTATAGTAGTATTTATCTCCTCCCCTTCCCATGTCTTCTTTGTGTGTAATAGAATAACCTATTTTTCTTATTTACTCAGATTTTTCTTGGTGTCCCCTATTATTCCCCTCCTCTTTGCCACTCCCCCATGTCATCTTAGACCATTTAGTATCCTATCCTCTCCCTATGAATTATTCTTCTGGTTGCTATAATAGTGAATATTATAATAGTGAATAGAATTCACTACAGAGAATTGTACATGGCATTTCTCCACATAGTAATACAGATAATTAGATCTTATTTAAGCCCTTAAAGAGTCAAATTTAAAAAATTATAAGTTTTCTTTCTTTTCCCTCTGTTTCTTATTTACCTTTTCATGTTTCTCTTGATTTTTGTGGTTGGATATCAAACTTTCCATTTAGTCCTGGTCTCTTTTGTGCAAAAACTTGGAATTCTTCAATTTTGTTGAATGCCCATACTTTCCCCTGGAAGTATATAGTCAGTTTCGATGGTTAGTTGATCTGTGGCTGAAGACCCATCTCTCTTGCCTTTCTGAATATTGTGTTCCAAGCCTTGCGGTCTTTTAGCGTGGAGGCTGCCAGATCCTGTGTGATCCTTATTGGTGCTCCTTGATATTTGAATTGTCTCTTTCTGGCTTCTTGTAAGATTTTTTCTTTTACTTGAAAACTCTTGAATTTTGCTATTATATTCCTTGGTGTTGACTTTTCTGTGTCCAGTGTAGAGGGTGTTCTATGGATCCTTTCAATATCTATATTGCCCTTTTGTTGTAGAACTTCAGGGCAATTTTGCTGAATAATTTATTTAAGTATGGAGTCCAAGTTTCTATTAATTTCTCCCTTTTCAGGAAGGCCAATGATTCTCAAATTGTCTCTTCTCGACCCGTTTTTTTGTTCTGTCACTTTCTCATTAAGATATTTCATGTTTCCTTCTATTTTATCAGTCTTTTGACTTTGTTTTATTTGTTCTTGTTGTCTTGAGAGATCATTGTGTTCTAATATTTCAATTATAGCCTTTAAGGACTGGTTTTCGGCTATAATCTTTTGGTTTTCCTTTTCAATCTGCTCATTTCTGGTGTTTAATTTGCTTATCAGTTCATTTGATTTCTGAGCCTCACTTTCCAATTGCAAAATTCTGCCTTTTAAGCTGTTATTTTCTTGCCAGATCTCTTCCATCTTCTTCAACATCTCATTTTTGAACTCTTCAATAGCTTGTGACCAGCTTTCATTTTTTTGGTAGGGTTTGGATATGATTACTTGTTTGTCCTCCTCTGTTGTCTGGATTTTCTTTGTGTAAAAGTTGTCGAGTGTTCCAGAGTTTTTCTTGATAATCTTTTTCTTCTTTTGGAGTTCTCGCCTTGCCATCATTAGCCCCGCCCCCTTTCAGCTTTGTCTTCACACTCAGGGTCTGCCTGTGCTTTCTAAGCTCCCGGGGGCTCCAGTCTCCTTGACCTTGGGGTCAGGACTCCTGGTAGACCCCGGTCTGCCCCTCTGCCTGAGGCTCCTTCAGCAGTTTCAGGGGCTGCTTCCACAGCCGCGCTCCTGTCTGCTCCGGGTCCTCACTCGAGGTCCAAGCCTGGGCTGTAGATCTTTGTTTAAGCCTAGGGCACTGCCTTCACCCGCACAGACGCTAGGGAAAGTCTCTGCGTTAGAGATCTTTGTCCCAGCCCGAGGCAGTGCCTTCACCCGCGCAGACACTCGGGAAAGTCCGTGCATGCCCCCCAGCCACTTGGGGTCCCTCGTCTTGCAGCACACAGGTACAAGCCCTGGGGCTGCTAGTGATTTACTGGTTGCCCCAGTCCTGTTTTCACTCTTGTGCATTGGCCTTGGCGTTGTGCGAGGTGTGTGGTGTGGGGGTGGGGGAGGTGCTTCTTCCTCTCACATTTTAGTGAGAGCTATTTCACCCCTTTATAGTGTGGAAATGCCCCAATTCTGTGTACCTTCAATGCTGCGCCCTGTTGTGGGGTTCCTTCGTTCGTCTGGGCTCGTTTTTATTTCCCCTCGAGGAGTCCTTTATGCTTCAGTTAGGAGAGATCGAGCAGCTGCTCCTTACTCTGCCTCCATCTTAACCAGAAGTCTCCATATTTCCTGGGGGAAAGTGTATTTAATAGAGCCCCTGAGAAGAAAATGTGAAAGAAGTAAATGTTTGGCTTGATTGTCATAGTGGTAGTGGTGGGGGTAAGGGGTGGTGGTGGAGATTGTTTCACAAAGTCTATTTTCACTGCATACTGACTTACTGCCCAGATGATTTCCTAGTATAAATACTCTTTATCCACACTGGGAAGTATCTATTTCTTTTTATCTTTTTGCTAGCTCAGAGCTCCTAGCCAGATATTTTCTGGCAAAATAGCTGAGTATTAAGTCTACCTTTATGTTTTCTAGATATGTTCCCTGCTCAGTTGCATCCTCCCAATTGTACTTCCAAAAAAGTCCATCTTGGCTAGCATATAAAGACATAGCAAACACTTAAAACAAAGAAAGGTAAACAAATTTTCTGATGCTAGCCAAGGTGGACTTTATTGGGAGTACAATTGGGAGGATGCAACTGAGCAGGGAACACATTTAAGGGAATTTAAGATATTTAACAGAACTTAAGGGAAGAAAAGAAATACTAGATTATTACCTATGGTCTGCAGCCTTATCTGCTAGTGGGGTCCAGCTATACAGCTTCTGTCTTGATAAACCTCATGCTTGATTGACCCAAGTAGCCTCACTCCAATATTTCTAGGCCCTTTCTTTGTATAGTTGCCTCTATCTACACTTCCCCAGTTTATGGTCTCTTATAGCTTACTTTTCTTCAATTCCAAATATTTTTTACTTGTCACATTAGGAGGTTGGTTCTTCTTTGAGTCTGTCTCCTACACTAACTAAACTGACTTTTAAAGGTCACCTGGATGTGTGGTTTGTCATTCTTCATCCTAGGGCATTCCTTCCTTTTTTTACTCAAGAGACTCATTTCCATCTTATAAAGGGATCACCTAATGAGGCTGAATTTTTACTGTTAGTTTAATACCTCATTATCCAGCTCCTCTTCTTGGATTAGGTTTACAAAAGACCATCTCCTTTGCATTACTTTTGACTGGCTCAAAAGGAGCTAATACACAGTTCATTGATTTCTACTGAAAGGGATTAAAATTTCTTTATAAGTTGAAGAAGGATAGGTGCTGAGCTTCATCATTCAACAAGGCTGAGAAAGTGCTGGATGTGTCATGAGGAGGGAAGCCTAAGAGGCTCTTACATTTTGAGTTATGGTTCAATATGTGAACTCAACACAGAATCCAAAGTGTTGATGGCAATGTATGCTGATATACCGGCAAGCCTTGAATTGGTTTTCTGTTGATGGAGGACAATCGACTCAACCTTCTTTTCATTAGGTCTGAATGTGACCATGACAATTTACAATCAAACAGTAGTTTGATTGCTTTTTGTATTGCTATCCCTCAATATTTCATTTATTTATTTGTTTGTTTATTTGTTTATTTATTCATTCATTCATTCGTTTGTTTATTTATTTGTTTATGTTACCAGCGCATACCCATCATGAAGAAATAAGAAAAGAAGATTTTTTTAAAAAATAACTTTTACTAATCATTTTTACTATATTCTCCAGGGTCAAAGGAACAATGGCTGGTGGCTGTGGAGTGAAATTGCCTTCTGCAGAATTAACTAATCCATACAAGAATTAAATAAATTCAATTCAAAAAATTTTATTGGGAGCTTTATGTATACATAATATTACTGGGTTCTAGAAGAAATACAATATTTAGATCCCAGCCTACAAGCTGAATCTAGTCCACCATTAAAAAAAAGCAAAACTCCTTATCTTCTGTCTTAGAATGGATACTAAGTATTGATTCCAAGACAGAAGAGCAATAAGGAGTAGGCAATGGGGGTTAAGTGTTTTACCCAGGGTCACACAGCTAGGAAGTGTCTGAGGCCAAATTTGAACCCAAGACCTCCTATTTCCAGACTTGGGTTTTTATCCACTTTCTATCCACCTACATGTTCCACCATTAATTTTTATATTGCTCATGATCTGACAATGGTTTTTACATTTTTTAATAAAGTTTTGTTGGAATTCAGCTATGCTTATTAGTTTATATCTATCTATGATAGTTTTCATGCTACAACAGCAGAGTTGAATAGTTGTGTCAGAGACTTTATGTGGCACTCTCATCATTGTGCACTGCTACTCAATACACTACAAATCACTTTGACAGTTATAACTCGACAGTAGTGTGATTGCTTTGTGTACCTCAACATTTTATTTTATTTTGTTTTTTTATTACCAGCGTATACCCATCATGTAGAAACAAAAAAAGAAGTGTTTTTTTTTAAGGAAACTTTTTACTAAGATTAGTTGAGGGGGCAGCTGGGTAGCTCAGTGGAGTGAGAGTCAGGCCTAGAGACAGGAGGTCCTAGGTTCAAACCCGGCCTCAGCCACTTCCCAGCTGTGTGAACCTGGGCAAGTCACTTGACCCCCATTGCCCACCCTTACCAATCTTCCACCTATGAGACAATACACCGAAGTACAAGGGTTTAAAAAAAAAAAAAGAAAAAGAAAGATTAGTTGAGCTTAGAGTTAATGACTGAAATTTTTTTGAATGTGAAGAACTGCTTTCAACCACTATTACTGAACATTGAATGGCTTTGAAAATTAGTTTTTGCAGTAATATCAATAATATTTCTTAATGAATTCAGCCTAAAATTATAGACAAAACAGCATTTAGATGTGACACTTCTACTGTAGTAAAGTCAATTTGAGTAAATTACAAATAGGATGCACATGCTTGGCTGTCAAAAGTAAAACAAGATATTAAACTATACTATAAAGCAGCAGTCATCAAAACAATATGGTCCTGGCTAAGAGATAGAGAGGAGGATCAATGGAATAGACTGGGGATAAATGACATCAGCAAGACAGTGTATGATAAACCCAAAGAGCCCAACTTTTGGGACATGAATCCACTATTTGACAAAAACTGCTGGGAAATTTGGAAAACAATATGGGAGAGATTAGGTCTAGATCAACATCTCACACCCTACACCAAGATAAATTCAGAATGGGTGAA